>NC_056731.1:1794242943-1794250443 GCF_019279795.1 Protopterus annectens | reverse complement strand
CACATGCTCCCAGTCAGCAGGCTAGCCCCAGTCGACACCACCAACAACCCCCTCCGGTCTCACTTTTCACTCAGCCATTTAAGGGGTGATACCATCCGAACCAGCCCACAGGCGGTACCATCCACACTGACCCAGTCTTTTGGGACTTTCTATTATTCATATTCTTCTACCCATCAAACCCCAGCTCCACACTCCATGTCATGGGTGGCCCCCAAATAGCCCCCAACCTCAAGTCCACACCACATTCCTCCTACTCCCCCCTCAGGTGGCATACCCACACATTTGTCTACGCACACACTGATACCCAAGCATAGTAGGACTTTCTACCTGACTCCTCCACCTTCGTCCATGCCCTTCTTTACTTACCTTTGGAGGCATGGACTCATAAGTTATGCAAAGTAACTATACGTAATTTCTGTGTTTTTCCATCAGGGATGAACAAATCTGGGTGTTAATATTAGAATTATCACAACATGACTCTCATCCTTCCCGGTTCCCCCATATTTTTAATATTTATTCTTTTTTTTTTGTTTTTTTTTGCCTTTGCACACAATCCCTTTTTGCTCAGGATCCCTATTAGTATGCACACGGCACCAAGAGGCTATTACTGTATTACCAATTTACCTTATGTAACTGCGATTGTAATGTTAATGAAAATGCACACAGTACCCTGCCTGTTCACACTTTACTATTGGAAAGGAACTGTTGTTAATTTAAATGGCCTGCTAGAGCTAATGTATTTAAAGGAAGTGAAAATGGTTGCTCATATTTATGAAACATGTCTTTCTGAAGAAGTCTTCATAATAAATAAGACGAAAGTGCTAAAGTACTACAAGAGTTGGTGTGATTTACTATTCTTTGAATGCTGTTATTGTCACAAAGTTCATTTCTTAGTTAAAATTTCTTCTCTTCGTTCATTTTTTTGAGTGCGGTTAATTTTAGTTGTTTATATATACATATATATATATATATATATATATATATATATATATATATATACAGTTCCCCTACTGTTGAATGACAGTGCTGCACGATATGTGTGAGAAAACATCACACACACAGATATATATATATATATATATATATATATATATATATATATATATATATATATATATATATATATATAGTAGTAAGCGCGTGCAAAATAGACAGTTATGTCTGGTGTGAAGGTGAGATTGGTATGTTGGGAAAGGGTAGTAGGTATATTTGGGGAGGTAGGTTGGGTTGGAAGACAGATAAGACAGCATACAGGGGTGGTATATGACATGTGGTGGGTAAACACCTTGGATGGGGAGTGGTGTTTGGAATGTGGAATCCATGAGCCCCCCAAATGGAAACAATGGGACCAAGGTCCCCATCCATCGGCAGTCACAACTGCATCTTCATGGCCCTAAAGGTGCTTGGGATGGGGGCTGAACAGGAGGAGAATGCGGACCCTGTAATTGTATACTGAGGGCCTCAAGGGTGTGTAGCACATCTCCCAAGCCTCTGTGGAGCTCCCTATGCACCAGACCCTGGACCTGTCTTCAGGTGACAGGATCCTGTCTGTGTGTGCTCCTGGGGGGGTGGGGACACCATCCCCTGAGGTGGTTCCACCTGAAGGTAGTGCAGGGCCAGCAGATGATGAGGTCCTGGGGTGGGCCCCAAATGTGCTGTGTTTTGGTAACATGGCCAGATGAGGTGGGAGAGGTGGTTCTGCTGGGAACTGGATTCACAAACATGCTATTTTGTCACAGTTATAGAGCATATGTGGGCAGTAGTAGTCCACACATTCCAGGATTACATCTAACAGCATGCATAGATATCCCCATTAACACAAAACACCAGATGTGGAGCAGTCACATAGCAAACAGAACACATGCATATATGGAACCATAGTGGCCCTTACAATGGGATGCAGGTGACATTGTTAGCAACAGGCCACCAATGATAGTGTTTCAACATTAAACATGGCTAGAAACACATTGCACAATTTGTTGTACAATCAATATATGTCCCAACAGTAGGTTTGCTGTAAACATACCCGTTGAGTTGTGTGTTCAGATTATTGTTGCAGATATGGTGGGAGGGAGACAGAGATGTGAATTAACAACTATTATATCCTTGCAGTATGAGTTTCTCAGACCTTTTTTCCTCTTTATGTCTTTCAGGCACCATATCTAGAGAGCGTTTGCTAGTCTATTCCCTTCCCCGAGAATGAGGTTATAATAAATCACCTTGTGCAGCACTACCACACCCTGTTTTTCCATACAGCCCATGATCTGCAGGAGAGGACCACCCTGTGGAATGAGCTCATCCACAGGGTAACCGATGTCAGCCTGCATAACTGCAGCTATGAGCAAGTCCAACATCATTGCACTGACCTACTCTGCCATGCCCGTCAGCATGCTGCTGCAGTTAGGAGGGTCCAGCTAGCCACGGGGGGGGGGTCATGCCATCCAACCCCCCGACACGTGCTGTGGAGCTCCTCACCAGCCTCAGGGCACCTGCCCGCCAGCAAAGTCAAGACCCTGCAAATACTATTGTGGAGGTGGGTGCCACCCACACAATGGATGAGGAGCATGTAGGTAAGGTCACAGGGCATATCAGTAGACCACTTTTGCTTATCCATCTGCATCTGTAGAGTTTAATCATGCATATGTGAGATAAAATATATATAGTCTGTTGCTGCATTGTAGTATTAAACAGATTTGCATAATCTGTAGTATTGTTGGTTTGTACTGTTGATGTACTGAAATGTTGCTTCCACCCTGTACCAATGCCACAGGGGTGGCTACTGACATCACATCTCTCACACAGCTATGTAGGTCCCTCTGGTATACCTCTGAGGCAGCAGCCTGTAGCTGGTGAGTATGGTGTTGTTTGCTCAGGCTTGCAAATACACCGGCCATGTTATGGCCATGGTATTTGTCATGCACACATTTAACACACCTACCCATAATGCATGCTGTACATGTTCACTTATTGTTGCTGTTAACTGCACTGCATCACAGTGGTCACCATGGTGGCATATCTGAAGGGTATGTAAGAGTCCTGCAATATAACTAACAACCTGTCATTGCAAGATGTGTGCACAGAGATGAATATAATGGTGGGACAAATGTCCTACAGTAGCAACATGTTGGAAACATCACCCTTATACAGTGCTACAACAGTGTATATACCACTATTACAATGGAAACTGTTATAGATATACACAATGGCATATCACAATACTGCGTTCCACAACCCTTACAACCTGTAACGTGGTCCTAAAATGAGCAATGAATGTGTAATATGGAATCCTATGTTAGGACAGCAAATATGGGAAATACATACCTTAACAAACACTGGAAGCATATGTGTGCATACACTCCAAATAACATATTGTGAAAGCAGCTTTTGAGGTGCTGACAGCATTCATTCTTTATGAGTATGGACCTTCCAGCAAGTACAGGTCCTCAATGTCACACCAAGAAATGGGCTGCTGTCCAAGACGTATATCCATCAAATTTCCCCACTCACCTGCAACAGAGGCAGCAGTGGCTTGCACACATCTTACAAACCATGGAATGGATCCCATACCCAATAGGTAGCATGCAGGAGTGGGACATGTAGCCTTACCTCACCATTGCATATATCATGGCAAACAGTGTAGACAGTTATGTATGTGATGAGGATGTATGGGACAACATTAATGTAGAAAATAAACAGACGGCCATCCAAGACAGATGATGACATGTTGCAAACTGGTCATGCAGGCTGCCTAGTAACATGCGGCAACACTGAAGGAGTAGCAGGAATGTCTAGCAAGTACTGTCTGTGCAGTACCTGTGTCGACAATTGCCTGGACTCTGCATGAGTGTGGCTCATGGGTTAGGGTAATCAGAAGGGACAGTTATTCCACAGGAAACATCAGCCAGGGCTCTCTACAGGTAGCATATGCATAACATCAAAAGTCCCCCGAAGGCATGTGTTGCAATGTGTAATGGTGTACCAAGAACAAGTTCAAAACCTGCAGACAGTAATTAAGATACATGTGCTGCACAAGCAACACCTCACTCTACCTCAGGCCCATCATCCCCATCTGTACGTTGTTGGTGCCAGTGTACACCTGTATGTTTGCCATTCATTAGCAGGGACTGGGCCAGTACACATGGTGTTCTGAATATGGGACATTGCAAAATGATACTCATGTGTAGCCCATAGTTGTCAAGCATCTGCAAAAAGGCTGAGGATGGGGGGGGGGGTGTCATCTTGAAACACAACAATGAATGGAAGCAGACATCCAAAGTTCACTAAGAATGGCTACATCTACACTCAGTCAAGGTCATGAATTGTGGCAGACATAACCCTGACTCCACAGCAATAATGAAGGCACTGTGTGACCTCCAAAGGCTGTGCACATAAGTTGACCATGCAATCTTGCAGAGTTGGGGAACATTTGTAGGGCAGAGTGACCAAATGCTGGCATGTGCAGATGGCCCATGCTAGTATACCCCTTCAAGGAATATTGACTGCTGTAGTACACTTAACAGTTGGTGCAACAAACCATCATGTTAATGGTGTGCATACATATCCACCCACAGATTGTATGCATCTCAAGCAGCATCTGCACAACTAACACATTTGTTTGATACTGCATTTGATTGCACAGGTCATATGTCACATATCAGGTTTGTGTAATGTTAACATAAGCAGTATTGTGGCCCTATGGCATATCAGGGAAGAGGGTGCCATGTCAATATGGGTGTGTACACTCCTCATAGTCACAGTAAGGTTTGAAGGTTGTCAGTGTAATTGTATTTTATTGGTCATATATGCACCACTGATGATGACATCTGCAAATCAGACATCAGGCATTCACTATTGACATCTGTCCAAATATCATCCCAGGTATGTGTCGGACAAACATATAGGGACTGTGACCAGCAGAGAAAACATAACTGACACACATATATACACATTCAGCAATGGCATGTACACATGTGAGGTATGGTGCACAGTACATGCCAGGGTGCTAAACAGGTGCACAGCAATATTGTGTACATGGGTGCAGTGTGTTCCTGGGTAAGGGGGATCACCTACTAACATAACCCATGCATCACAGAGATGTATAATGTTGGTAACAGGGATTAACTATAGCTGCAGTGCATGCTGTTGAGTGCCATATGTTATGCATGTTGACAGATGGGCAATGAGAGGCCTGTGTGTAATATCTTTGTGCAACCTCACCTGTAAGTGTGCATGCGTGTGTGTGTGTGTGTGTGTGTGTGTGTGTGTGTGTGTGTGTGTGTGTGTGTGTGTGTGTATATATGTATGTATGTGTGTGTGTGTACAGTTAAGCAATGACGTACAGGTCTTAAAGTGCATTTCTTATTTTCCCCTCACAGGTGGCGAGGTGGGTCAGGGTCCCTCCTGAAGGCAGACCGATGTTAGTTTACATACAGACACTGACAATGATGATAGGTATGTTGAGGCACAGGCAGGGTTGTCAGGGGCTGAAGCTGTGCCATCGTTTGACATCCCACTGTTATCCACCCCAACCCCGCACACAGTCACATTGCCCATACATACCCCCAGGCTAATATGGTTCTGATGCACAGGGTGACTGTACTATGGTGTACCAATGTAATGCTGTGTAACATGTTTTCAGCACTAAAGTTTAATGCTTACATGTCAGGATGTGTAGCTGTCCAGCCATGATGCATTATAGCTGTTATTAACACTGAGTGGATGTGGTCTCCATAATGTATTCTGTTTGTGTTGTAGGCGTCTATGTGCCAGCAGGATGTTGGTCTGCTGTTGTTTCCTACAAGGGGTATGGCACTGTGGTGACACCTTGACTGTGCCATATCCTGGGTACAGCTGAACACAAGTCACAGGTCTGTATAATAGTTACTGCATGTACCACATGCCTGCTAGGTCTGAGGTGTGTATACAGGTCAGTGCATGGTGGCTGATGTCAGCAGCCCTTCTACAGTGGACAATGGTAAGTGTACTTGGTGGTACACACCACAGGTTTGTGTTTAACACACACACAGAGGCTTTGGTATCGATGAGAATACTGTACACATGGATGTATGTACTTTTGCAAGGAACCCATTTTAGCCTACATAATTCCACCAAGACAAAATAGGCACATCACATTGGGAAATAATCAGTCTGCTAGTTTAATGTCATTGACAATGGTACTGTCAGGATATATGTCCCCTAAACATCCCCTAACCAAGAGAATTTACCATTTCAATGCTAAAGCAACCTGTAATACTACTGCAGTAGTATATATGGCTACGTGCTCCAGGTGTCCATCATTCTATATAGGTAAAACTATTAGAAAATTAAAAAACCGAATAATTGAACACAAGTCTGAGATCAATAGGGCAGTAAGAACTAATTCCCTTTATAAGCACATAGAGGAGCATGGGGCCAAGCATAAATTTGTGTTTTGAGTCATACATATAGTTGAAAAAACAGAGAGAGGTGGGGACATAAATAATAAATTAGAGCTAAAGGAATATGAGTGGATAACTAGACTGCAGGCAGATAAAATTCCAGGGATTAATGATGTTATAACATTGAAACCTGTTTTGAAGTTTTTACAGCAAAGTAAATTAAAGTGAAAGAGTATTTTTATTTTTTTATTTTTATCTTTATTTGAATGTAATGGTCATATGACTGTTTGGCTGCAAGTCATGTGACATAGACCCATACTATATATTCATTGTGTTTTTATTATTGAAATGTATGCACTGAAGAAGGGTTTTTGACCTGAAAGCTTTGCCGTGTTTTTTACATAAACAGTTTATCTTCCAGCGTTTGTGTAATACAGTGTTATCATGCCATCTGCCATGTGCCAGCAGGCCATCTATCAACTGATGCCACAGGAGTGATCCTTAGGGTGAGAGTTAAATGCAACATCCAATTATCTGGTTGTCTCTTGCAGGGGGCAGTGAGGTGCTCCAATTGACATGTTTGCAACATGTATTACATAACATGGTCAGTGTCTGTCTTGGAGACCTGTACCCAGGCATGTTCTGTTATCTATGGTAGTGTAGTTGAGGCATCCATGGCATGTGGTGTGTACAGTGTGGGGATTCCTAGCTGTGGCATTTATAATGCAGCTGGGCAGACATGTCATTGTCAGTCAAGCATAGATTGCTTGTAAGCAGCCAACATGGATACTTGACATCTGCACATCTGTACGGTGGACAGGCAGACATCAGCAGCCAACTGGTTATGCATTAGGATGACTGTGTTTACAGATAGGCGTCTGACACTGATAGGTATGCCATTACTACATGACAGCAGCCCTCAATGACATGTCATATACACACAGTAGTCTACAGTTAATATCCACATGTCAGATCAATATCCAGTAGGAAATACTTAATGACACACAGCCCACACACCAAGAATATGACAGTGAGGACTCAGAGTCCAGCTTTGCATGCAGGGGTGTTTTGTTCCAGTACTACAATCTGCAATCTACTCTTACTTGGGAAAGCACTGTCAACA
>NC_056731.1:1794000443-1794237943 GCF_019279795.1 Protopterus annectens | reverse complement strand
GTTGTGCACATGTCCCACATGCATGTTCTGTGATGTGTGGAAGTGTACCTGGGGTCTCTGGGCTATGTTATGTGGACAGATTGTTATTATCTGATGTGGCATTCCTGACCTCATGTGGTGAGACCTGGCTATGGAACTGAGGTTGTGCCTGCACCTACATTGACAGCATGATACAGGTATTCAGTGTAGTTAGTGGTATCTGTCCATACAGGACATGTGCATAAGGCATGGTATTCCCTTTGTGGGTTACATTTGCAGACTCAACAGTTGTTGCAGGCATCCAGTGGGGAACATAGCAAAGGATCACTGTAAGAAATTATTTGCCTGTTGTTGGGATGGAACAGGGTGCCATGTCCTTTACTTGCTGGATGATACACACTCAGTCCAGGAGATGTTACACATCACAGTACACTCTGATGCCAGTGGCAGTGTTGTAGTCAACAGGCATGTTGTCCACTGCAATCACACCGTGGTTACTATCTGTGGGCAATATGCAGGGAACTACCAATATAGTAGTTGCTGCCTAGCCAAGTGTGTTGGTGTATGAGACATGGGTGGAGAGTGTTCTCTGGATAATACAAGGGTTGCCTATATTGTTAAGTGATCCATAATGTCACATGTAGGGCTATGGATTGTCTACACCAGCTGTTCTTTTGTTTGACATCTGTTGTCCTTGTAAGGTGGACATTGTGACATATAGTAGGTCCTCAATATAATCATTTAGCAAAACCCACCATACAATGAATCCTGTCATTACACAATCACATCAACTTCCACACAGGGTACTGATGACAAACACACACACACACACACACACACACACACACACACACACACACACACACACACACACACACACACACACACACACACACACACACACACACACACACACACACACACACACACACACACACACACACACACACTTTCCAGTACTGAGATTCAAACCCCTACCTAGCTATGCATTGCACCACATTTATCATATGCATCATGGAGCTTATTCGAGGGAGTTTGTCCCAAGGTACGTCTAAGGTGAGGAACATCACGAGCCCTAGCAAATACTGGCATTGGGTGATGTAGTTAGTGAGAGATCCCAAAACTAATTTTACCCTAATCACACATTCACATTTTCCAAGGTGAGGTTCAAACCTCTATCTAACAACCATTATATTACACATTTACTCCATGCACCCCTGACCTGACATGGTATCGGCTTCGCAACAGATACTTGTAAGGTGGATGATATCTGCAGGACTGCTAAAGTCAGGCTCTGAGATGCGTACTGGCTGTAAATAGGGACAAAAACTTTGCGGTACACACACTTGCCACAAATGAGATTCAAATCCATAGCTGTGTAGTTACTGCTATTACATTGTTTCACATTTGTGGCACGCAACACAGAGCTTATAGGGCTAGACTTTCTCCAAAGGTATATTTTAAGGTAGATAACATCAGCAGGCTTGCTAAAGTAGGTCAAAGGTATAGTGACTGTGAATGGCCTCAAAAGCATTGATCCCTACACACACAGATTTTCAGTTGCCATGTCTGGAATTAGAACTCCTACTTAACTAGTATATCACACTACAGCATTAGGTGGTTATAGCACTCACCATGGAGCTTACAGGGCTAACCCTTCTCCAAAGGTGTATTTCAAAGTGAATGACATCAGCAGCCTTGCTAAAGTAGGGCAATGTGAGGTGTAGTGACTGTGAATGGCCTCACAAGCATTGATCTCTACACACACACACACACACACACACACACACACACACACACACACACACACACACACACACACACACACACACACACACACACACACACACACACACACACAGTTTTACAGTTGCCATGTCTGCAATTAGAACTCCTAACTAACTAGTACATCACACTATAGCATTACGCAGTTATTGCATGCACCACAGGACTTATAGGGACAATCTTTTTCCAAAGGTGTATTTCAAGGTGACTGACGTCAGCAGGCTAGCTAAACTAGGGCAGTAGGGAGTGCAGTATGTGTGAAAGGGCCATAAGCCTTTCCTCTGGAAACACGCACACTACACTCAGTCACACACAACTTTACATTTGACAGGACTGTGTATACAACTACTATATGAATAATGACTTGTACTGTCATGGTACACAGTAATTGCAAGCACCACAGACACTATAGTGCTGAGGGATACCAGAAGCAAATGTCTACAGTGATAGACACTGGCACATCATGTGATATTGGCCAAATGGATGTGTGGTGGGTAGGACATGTCTCATGATGGGAAGCTCTTTGTCATTGCCTGTCTCTCTCTTCCCCACATCTATGTATGTGTAAATTTGGCCAATTATAGTGTGTTGTCCTTGAATATATGTGTGTATTCCTATCCGATGTGTGTGCAAAGCATGACTGGTGTGCAATGTGGAGTGTGTGTCCAGACATCTGCGACTGACAGATATGTTTAGTCCAATGTTGTTGCCAGACATGGGCTTTGTGTGGGAGCATGCCCAGTATGACTTTCTGTATTGAATGTGTGAATCCATTCCAGGTGAGCTGTACTCCAGTGCAGGCATTTGTGTTTTACACCTACAGCTAGCAAACTGTTTCTGCAGGATATCTGTAGATAGGCTGACAATATGGGGTCACAATGGACAAAGGATAGTGGGATACTGTATGTAATTGTGTCTGTGCTGCTTCTGCTACATGGTTTTGGTGTTAGCAGAGATATTCAAACATATGTACTGTTTTACACTGTGATGTATTATGTTTCCTCGGATTCACTTATATATTAACTTTCCTTGTCCTAAGGCATCCTTATCATTGTCTTCTCCTCTACCTTCCTGACTTTCTTCCTTTTAGCCTCTGAACATTGTCTACATTTTTCTACCTTTAGACTTACCTGCTGAGTCTCCCACTTCACTGATTGTCTTCCTCTATATTCTGCTCTCTTGTCTCTACCCGCTCCGTTCGCCCTTCGGGCTCACTCCGCTCCCCTACTCTACCCCCAATTTCCACCCACCCCCAGTGCTCCTACTTTTATCCCTCCAGAAACCACACCCCTACCTTACTCACACCATTCACACAAATCTCATCTATAACACTCCCACCCCTATCATACACATCTCACCTACCAATTACCCAACTCTCCTCCTCCTCTACCTCATATAAACTTACTATTATTTCTCATTCTCTCTCTCATTTCCACTTCCTCAACAATGCACACTACAGTGAACCCTTCTCTAATTCAAATATTGATTGCCATTTCACTTATAACTCTCTAGCAACTACCTATATCTTAACATCCTATGAATTACCTTTGTACTCTACCCTTAACTTTCCCTCCATACACACCTCTACACCTATAACACCTTTTTCTACAACCTTCCTAAATCTCGTTTACAAGCCAAACTACCTGCTAGCCAAATACCACAGACTAGCCCATATTAAATTCTATAACCAAAAAACTAGAAAATGAATTGACTACTTTTGGAAACCTCTACAACCTAAACACTCAACACTCCCCCACTCACTATTGGATGGAGACATTCATCCAAACCCTGGCCCACACCATACCCAGACCATAGGAAACTACAACAATAACACAACTAGGCCTGCTCTACCTAACAAATCTACCAATTCACTCACTATAGCCCATCTCAACATATGTAGTATTTGCAACAAAATTTCTCAAGTCCATGCCCTGCTAGATGTCAACCAATTTGACATCCTCTGCCTATCAGAAACATGGCTAAAACCTAGCATTAAAGACAACGAAATCTCCCCACCTGGGTATGACATCATTAGACTTGACCGCTCAATAAAAAAGGGGGGAGGTGTAGCAATTCTCTATAAAACCCAGCTACAAATCAGTACTATACATCTGAACCATCCCATAGTCAATAGTGCTGAAATAATTGGCTCTAAACTTCAAGTCAACAAAAGAAAAGCCATATACATAATCTGTATGTATCTTCCCCCAGGAAATAACATTTATGCTCTTGAGAATATCCTCAGTTGGCTCTCCACTAATCTCCCACAAGAAACATTAATCTTAGGTGACCTAAATATTAATTGGAATTCTTGTAACAACTCAAACTCCACCTCCCACATAAACCTACATGGCTTCTCACAACTAATTACTACCAGAACTAATAAAAGCAATAACAAGAATACCACTTTAGACTGGATACTTACTAACACCCTCCAACAAACCTATAAAACTGGCTCCCTTCCAGATGATCTAAGTGACCACTCTTTAACATATATTATTAGGCATAACACCAATCTAATTTTTCCAAACACAGTCAGAACATTACGTTCTAAAAAGCAATTTAACTCAGAATCCTTTCTGACAGAACTGAGACAATGTAACTGGTCTCCTCTAAAATTTCTTCCTCTCAGTGATGCAGTACAGTACTTCAATTCCACATTCTTTGCTATTCTTGACCAGCACGCACCAATACGTACTATCAGAACCAAAGCCAAACCAGCCCCCTGGCTGACCAAAAATACTAGACAAAAAATCACTATCAGAAACAAATCCTGGGCAAAATGGCGGAACACTAAGAACCTGGCTGACCGTCAAATCTTTAGAGAATGTAGAAATAGTACAAAAAAAGCCATCCTGACAGACAAAAAGAACTACTACCTTCATCTACAACAAGCATCCAACAAGGAACCTAAAAAATTCTGGACCAGCATTAATAATCTTCTATCCCCAGGGCAATCTATAACACCTGACCCACAAGACTCTAACCCAGACAATCCTACACAAACAGCTAACGCTTTCAACTCTTTCTTCACAAATAATATTCAAACTCTTGCTAGTCACCTATCTCCTGATACCTCTAAGCTACTTCCATCATTTGCTTATCCACCTCTCACATTTCATCTACTACCTATTCCTACTTCCTTTATCTCATCCTTACTCCAAAAACTTAAACCTACCACCCCCTCCGCAGACAAACTTCCTGCTGAATTCCTGCAAATAGGAGCTAAAGCCATTGCCTATTCCATTTCTATTTTGATAAATAGATCTATTAATGAAGGAACTATCCCTTCAATCTGGAAGATATCTCACATCATCCCACTACACAAAGGGGGCAACTCTAGGGACTTCTCTAACTATCGTCCTATAGCACTATTATCCCCCATTGCTAAAATTATGGAAAAATGTATCCATAAACAACTGCTAAACCACCTTCTACAAAACAACCTACTAGCCAGTTGTCAGCATGGTTTTAGACCATCCCACAGCACCACTACCGCACTGCTCTCATTTACAAACTCCATCAAATTTAATCGCAATGAAAATAGTCTTTCATCTGCACTCTTCATCGACTTATCTAAAGCCTTTGACATGGTGAATCACCAACTACTTCTGCACATTCTGACTTCTCTTTCACTTAATACTCCTGCCATAACTTGGTTTAAATCTTACCTTGAAAACTGACATTAGGCAGTACTTTGGAAAAATTCACTATCTGATCATCTTCCCATCTCTCTTGGGGTGCCACAAGGCTCCATCTTAGGCCCACTTCTTTTTTCCATCTTTATCAATGACCCGCAATTAGCTATCCCAAATACTATCTGTATTCAATATGCAGATGATTCTACCATTATATGTACATCTACCTCTCAAACAGAACTCCAGTCTCTTACCCAAAAAGCCTTTAACACTGTAGAACAATAGTTCTCACATCGCTGCCTACTACTTAACCCCAAGAAAACTAAACTGCTTCTCTTCACACCAACCCGAAGGCACATCCCCTTACACTTCACTATCACATCCAATGACAGTACTATCATTTCTCCTGATGCTACCTCAAAATTACTAAGAATAACAATAGACAACAATCTAAGCTTTGACAATCATATCAACACTACTATAAAATCAGTGAACAAAAAAATAGGAACCCTCTACAGAATCAAACCCTATCTTACTCCACTTGCAAGAACTACGTTAGCCAGAACTCACCTAATCTCTACTTTACTCTATGCTTCCCCCATATACACTAATCTATCAAAGAAAAAACTCAGTAAGCTAGTAATATCTTACAATAATATTGCTAGATTTGTTACAGGAGCCCCTTTTAGAACACATCACTGCCTGAACCTAAAACAACTAAGTTGGCTGGAACTTCCTAATCAGCTCGAACTTCAACAACTCATAATAGCCCACAAAACCCTGCACCAACCCACCAAAACTCCAATACTCTCTTGCCACATCACACCTTATTATAATCAGAAACAGCTACGCTCTTCAAACAAACTATTGATCAAAACCACTATATCTAATAACTCTGCAGGTGACTGCCTGTTCTCAAACTCTGTCGGAAAAATATGGAATAAACTACCCTCAGATATCTCATCTCTGACTTCTCTCCCACTTTTTAAAAGGAATCTAAAACTGTATCTCAATACAAAATGGCTATGCCCCTGTAGTAACCCAGACTAATACTATTTATTTTCTTGTCTTCTGCCATTTTGTTCCCTACTACACCCTATAACTCAACAGGCACTGCCTGTTCTCCAACTTTGGTGGAAAATATGGTATAATCAACCCTCAGATATCTGATCCCAGACCTGTCCCCCACTTTTTAGACCCATCTACACAGTACTTCTATAAAAAGGTTATGTCCTAATAACTCTACAGGTGACTGCCTGTTCTCAAACTCTGTTGGAAAAATAACTAGACTTACTCTGTTCTCCTTTTTTCTTTACTTTCCTTCTTCCCTATTTTTTCTCTCTACACCCCTTTCAGCTTTTCTTTACCTCTCATTACACTTCAGCATTCCTCTTATAAAATTTATGTATTGATTTTTTGTATTGTAATGATTTTTGTGAAGCACATCACGTAGGTTGTAGTTTATGTATTTTTTGGTTCTAAGATTGTAATATGCAATTTCCTGATTAAAAAAAAAAAAAAAAAAAAAAAAAAATTACTGTTAGTTTTATACTTGTTATTACTTCTTTTGTAACACCTTCTGAAACCATGTAATACTCATTGGAGCTTTTCTCCCCGGGCCTCTACTGAAAATGGACATATATCCAGATAGACTAGCCCGGTCAACAAATGTAAAATAAAATAATAAAATAATCAACTATGACAGATATACATATTTGCTCACATTAATTTCCTTGGGAATACAAGATGAAAGAAGCTGTGTCCAGTATTGTGGTCTGCAGCCTACATATTCTTGCACAATCATGCCATTCTGGAGGGGGAGCTGCAGTCACTTGCTGATGGGTCTGTGTAAATGGTCCAGCACCTTGGTATTGTGGTGGCTGAGGATCACATGCTTGTACATCTATTGACGCGACAGAATGGCCATATCCTGCTTTGGCCATACCTCTCAGCTGTACAGTTTCACACAGGTTACCCAGAGGCAGGGCTCATATAGCTGGTCATTACCCCTTCACATTGTGGTTTATGAGCAGGTTTGTAGCCACCCATTCCTGTGTTTGCAGACAGGGATAGTATGGGCACACATCAGTTTCAGAATTCACACACTCCATGGCGTCCATGCTTCTACCCCCCTCTGTTATTCGATCCTCTTCCTAACATTATGCAAGTGATATCTGATAAGTATCCTTATAGTTATCACTTCATCCCAGCAGTATTTAGGGGTTGGTACACAGTTCATGCAGTAGGACATGGTGGACATGCTACTGGGATTTGTCGACATGGCCTTGCATTTGTGTTCTGTGGACTGTGTTATGTTGTTATTTGTGACTCCATCAGATAACATACATTGGCAGTACAGGGTGAGACACAGGCCTTTGACAGGGACTGAAGGGCATTTGGTAGTGATGCAGGCCATCTGTAGCAGGACAGTGCATTCTGTTACTCCTACAGTCCCAGGCTGCATGCCACTGTATTCCCCTGGGGTTACAGGGTAGGTGTGCAAGGTTTTAATGGCAATAGTTTCTGTCCTTATTAATCCATTGGTGTGGATGCTGGCAGGGTGCTGCTGACAGGGACACATCTGCATGGGGCACCTCTTCAGCATGCTGCATTCTATGGGTACTCCCATACAGATGTAGGGGTCATATTGTACTCATTCCCAACAGCAGGGATATGACCTGTGATGAACCTGTGGCTGATGGTGGTGTGAGTTGAGTGCATGTGTGCTATGGAAGCTTCTTGCAGCTGACTCACAGATATACGTGGGACATTCCCCTTATGCTGGCTTGTGCAGGGACATCAGCAGTTTCTCAGTACTTCATAACTGTGCCTTTTGTGGTCTGCCAGTGTTTGGCTAGACTACATCAGTATTCCATACTACATGGACAACTAATGTGGTGCTAACCTGTATGTACAATTCCAAAGATGTGTCCATTTGACAGTAACATTTTATACACTCCCTGTCTAGGGTACTTCCACCTGTGTACTGTGAGTATGGCTGGGCCCACATTCATGTCATGTCCATCTTTCAGATGGTGACAGATATTACATCCGAACAATTAGTATGGATTACTGCTGGATTGGGTCTTGCTGAGATGGATGTGTTTGGCACTGCAGTTGTTAGAACTTGGCCATGTCATCAACAGTACTGGCCACTGGCCACCAGGACACAACCCTCCATGCCTACATGCTGACCACTTTCACACAATATACAACACACAACAACCTAACACACAGATCCCTGCATATTGTAGACGTAAAACAATCTATCCTGCTAATTTGGCCAGATCAGGTAATCTGTGCGCCACTGTTATTATACCCACACGTACATGTTACTAGATTTCTACGTAGGAATATGAGGGGGGGCACACCTGACAACTGTAAACATTTGCTATGACCGTACTGCTATTTCAGGTACTCTGTTGGCTTCCATTTCATTCTGCATTCTGACCTATCATGCAGACTACAGGCATATCAGTGTAGTACAGGTCTTAGGTTTTATTGACCTACATTTCAGTTTCAGACTTCTTACCCTTTAGAACTAAGATCCCACTGCCTGACTTGTTGTAGTCTGCCTGTGTAGTTCTAGAGGGGGGCTTTTCTCCATTGCCATCAATCAGAGGCCTTAGCACAGCCTTTCATTGTGGTTATCAACACCTTCCCTGTTGGCTGAGACTGTTGTTGGGTATGTGAGCCTCACTGACATGCATGTGTGTGTGTCCTATGGACACACATTTGGCCCACCACATGTCCTGCAGTGGGATTTGTCACCTTGTTTAGTACTGCCTACTATGTTGACACCAGTACTTGTTATGGATTTCATGCTGCCCATATAGGTGTCTACTATCTGCTGCCATCCCATTCAGCCACCCAATTCTCTTGCATGCTCACATCCGTACCATAGATACAAGTAGCAGAACATACTACTCCATTCAGCAATTGATAGTGACAGTGACTTACCTTATGACTGTGCCAGTATTGAGGATGGTGCTGGAGGGCTGACTATATCGGATGCACATAGTACACTCCCTATACATGGTTAAGCACAGGTAGTGTCATGTTTGGCATTCATTTTACTGTATGTGTGAGTCAGAGAGAGGTGTCATTCCCTGGGTTCCTACAGTGTCAGTGTATGTGCTATATGTTGCCTCTTTGCCAAAACCTGGGCATACATGGGCATGCCTCCTTCTGCCTACAGGGGCAGGCTCAGGTTGTTCCTCCTCTGAGTCACTCTGTGCCTGTGCTGGCCTTAGCAATGGTGGGGGGCTGTGTGGCCCTGACCCATGTTGTTCCTGCTGCAGCTGTTTCCACAGGATCATATTGTGTAGCATGGCACATACAATGACAATTTGGGTACATGTAGCTGGAGAGTACTGCAAGGCTCCACCGGATATGTCTAGGCACTGGAACCGTGACTTGAGCATCCCAAAAATATGCTCTATTATGTTTCTGGTTTATGCGTGTGCCTCATGATGGAGTTCTTGTTCGGGTGTGCGTGCATTTCTGATGGGTGTCATCAGCCATGGCTCCAGTCCGTCACCAGCATCCCCCACTAGGTGGCCATATGGGATGCCCCCATTGGCAAATCTCTGGTATAGCTGTGTCATATGCCAGATGTGGGAGTCGTGATAGCTTCCAGGGCTGCCAGCACACACATTCATGATAATGCCCTGGGCCTTGCACACGACCTGGCAGTTAATGGAGGGGAAGCCCTTGCATTTTATGAAGACCCTACCCTGCTCATCAGATGGATGGTGCTTTGATGTGTATGTGCATGCAGTCTATAGCACCCACTACCTCAGGGTATTCTGCTATTTGGTGGAAGAGAGGCATATTGCTAGTCAACGCTTCACGGGTGTTGTGGAAATATATGTGCTCATCAGCATGTGCTGACATGGCATCCAGGAACTGGTGGAGTACCCTGGATGCTGATGCCTGTAAGATCACCATGATATCCCCAGTTGGCCTTTGGAAGGTACCTGTGGCTAGTATTCTTATGCCTATACATACCTTGGTATCCACTGGGATGAGTTCCCCTCTGTTGGTTCTGTGTGTAAGGCATGGCCGGCACAGCTCAACAATTTGCTGTAGGAGATCCCTGGCCATCCTATAGAGCTCCACTATCTCCAGCTCATGTAGCCCCTGGTAGGTTACTCTGGTTCTGTACACTCTTCTCCTTCTCCTCACTGTGGGTTGGTCATCAGTATTCTCATCCTCACCACCCTCAGCCTCTTCCACATATTGATTTATGAGAGCAAAAGCAGCCCTTATCATTTTGTTGCTTTTGTTAGGTAAAATTTCCCCATTTGTGTACACCGGTGGTGTAGAGTTTGTAGGGAAAAATCAGAGGGAAAGGTGTTTGCATAGTTTATAGTAGTGTGCTGGGCTGGGCTGCTGCCTGTGTAATTGGCTGGTTCTGATACATTTGACCTGCCAGCTATGCTAGTTCTCATTGATTACCTTCCTACTGCTGTTTTCCCTTCCCATTGCCTTTCTATTTAAGCCCCGAGGCACACCGTGCATACCCAGTGCTCAGATGTGAATGGAGCTGCTATTTCCTGGTTTATTTTTTATTTTTTGTTTTTGTTTACAACCCAGTGCACAGCGTGCACACCTGTTTAAGCAATGTAAATTCTGATAGGCAGCTTCAGATACACCCCCTTCCTTAGCTGTGCTTAGCTAAGGGCAAACATGGGCCACAAAGCTCCAATAAGCTTACAGCATGCATGACACATCCCCTTATGAAGTCATCTAGCTCTTAGGCTTACACCATGGTATTACTGCACCTACACGGTTGGGTGCAAGCTAGCACTAAGGGGAAATCTGTGATTCAGTATCATTGCCCTCATTTGCATATGATTGACTGCTAATGCATGGTACCAAAACTGACACTCAGCCTTCCCCCTTAGCAACCACTATTCCATGGTCTTGTTGTGTTATGCATCCCAATGAGTATTATGGAAAAATTATGATTTTGGTTTAAAAGCTTATTTCCAGCTTTTTTTATTATTTTCAGGCCGATACCATTTGCGCACCGCTGCCCTATGCATGAACGGCCGAAATTGGGCAACAAAAAAAAGTTAATTTTTATAATTTTGACATTAATTTTCATGCCTATGACCATATATTTCTCCTTTGGCATGCCTAACCCTTCTAATACATGTATTTGTACAAGCTGTCATGCCTCCATTTTGTAGTTTGCAGAAATGTATACAGCTACTGGCTGAATACATTTCTGCAGTCTACACTATTCCTGCACGGATGCCTGCCTGCTTTCTGGATAGCTAATTCACCCCATTTGTATGGTTTTCACCAGCAAATGAGGTAATTAGCATACAGGGGCTGTGTCTGTGCAGGAATAGTGCAGGAGTGCTCGTGCACATCCGGAAGCTTATTCCTGGATCATACGGCAGCCATATTGCCTGCAGTAACTCTTGCACTATTCCTGCATGCTGTGCAGAGCTTGCTGAATCTTGGGGTTTACTTCACAAATAGAGGATATAGGGTTTGATACTAACTAGAATTATTGGCTAAGCTTGTAGTAATCAGCAAACAAATAATGTAATATTTACTTATAAGAATAAAAACATATGTTTGGAGTTTCAAGGAGGAGTTTTGCTTTAAAATCACTGAACAGGAGCAAAGTAGCATTGCAATTGTTTATAACGTATCTTGCCAAAATGGTTAGGTAGGGTTTACTATGGAAAGTCAAAAGGCAAAACCCATATTGTCAAATACATTGAAAGACAATGGGCAGGATTCACGAAGGCTTGCACGGAGTGTAAGAGACGTGCAACACTCCATGCAAGCCTCGCGATCCAAGAACAGCCCTAAACTCCATGTAAGAGACCAGCTAAAACGTCTCTTACACGGACAGGGTGTGGACATGCTAAATACCTCACTTGCAGCCGAAAGGTATGCAAATGAGGTATATTAGCGATCCACGAAGCTGAAACCAGTCCGTGTAAGAGACGTTTTAGCTGCAGAAATGTACTCAGTTGACAACTGAGTACGTTTCTGCAAATTCCACAATGGAGCCATGTCAGCTCCAAAAAAAGGGTGCATGACTCAGGCAGCATGCCAATGGCCAAATATGTGGCCATTGGCAAGATAACCCGATGCCAAAGTATTAAAAATATATATATTTTTTTCGGTGATCGCCGATGTTTAAACCCAGCGCAGCCCCGCGCAAATGGGCTGCGCTGTATAAAACCATAAAAAAGAAGGTTATAAACCCAAAAATGTGGGTTTCATGCAATACATGGAATGACAATGCAGGGACCAGCAGACCAAAAACAACATGGCCACCGTGTGGTGGTTGCTAAGGGGGGAAGCTGAGTCTAAGACATGTAACTAAGCATTAGTAGGCAATCTCATGTAAATGAGGGTTAGGATACTGAATCTCACAGTCACATAGCAAATGAGTACAGTCTGAGTAGTGTAAGAGATACATAAGGGGGAGGAATAGAGTAGGAGATAGGAGACATCACAGGGGGGAATGGTAGAAAGAAATGCAGTTCATTGGAGGTCAGTGTAACATGACAGATGACAGACACAGATCATGGAAAGAGGTGCGCCACTAGATAAGTCATGGAAAGTCAAGAAATGGAAGGTGTACACTGTTACTTACACCAAAGTTTCTTGCTGGGCGTGCATGCGCACATGTGCACGCCATGAAGCCCGAGTAGGGCAGTGTGCGCGTGTGTAAGGCAGACTGAGCATGTGGGAGCGTGTTGGGAGATGTTTAACACTGTTTGCGCTGGTGTGCGCGCATGTAGGGCAGGCTGAGCATGTTGGAGGCTGTTGGCAGATGTGTAACAGTGTTTGCGTGGGTGTACGCACGTTTTAACCGAATAAGTCGATTCTGAACCGTGTAAGCACGTGTGCACTTGTAAGCCACAGTGAGCGTGTTTCTGATGGTATGCAAGTTGCTCCCCCTTGAGGAAACAGAGAGGAAAAAGGAAGCAACATAATTAATAGGAAGCTAGCAGGGATAACTGCTGAAGCTAGCAGGTGAAAACAATTAGAAGCAGGCAATTACACAGGCAGAATAGTAGCCCAGCCCAGCACTTAAAACTCTGCAAACAGTAGTGCAGGATGTTTCTCTTAAGAGACACTGCAAGACAGGAGTAAGCTAATAGAAGTGAAAACTGAAAAAGCTTCACTCAGAGCAGAAATGTTAGGGGCTGCCATAGCTGTCATAATGAGACAAAGGCAACTTGCTGAGGGTGGTGACAATGCAGATGGTGCCAGACAACCCACAGTGAGGAGACGGAGAAGAGTGTACAGGCCCAGGGTCACCTACCACGGGTTACATGAGCTGGAGATAGTAGAGCGCTATAGAGTGGACAGAGAGCTCCTGCAGCAAATTGTTGAGCTGTGCAGGCCACGCCTCACACACAGAACCAACAGAGGGGAACCCATTCCATTGGAAACCAAGGTATGTGTTGGCCTAAGAATACTAGCAACAGGTACCTTCCAGAGACCAACTGGCGATATGATTGGGATATCACAGGCATCAGCCTCCAGGGTACTGCACCAGTTCCTGGATGCCATGTCAGCACATGTCGGTGATCATGTACATTTCCCCAATGCCTGTGAGGTATTGGCCAGCAATATGCGTCTCTTCCAGCAAATAGCGGAATACCCTGAGGTAGTGGGTGCAATAGACTGCACGCACATACGCATCAAAGCACCAGCCGGTGAGCAGGGTAGGGCCTACATTAACCGCAAGGACTTCCCCTCCATCAACTGCCAGGTCATGTGTGATGCCCAGGGCATAATTTATTTATTTTTATTTATTTATTTAACATTTGTTGACCGGGAATGTCTGACTAGGTTCCACAGAGCCTGTTTTCAGTGGAGGCCCGGGGAGAAACGCTCCAGATGCATGTCTTTGGAATGTGGGAGGAAACCGGAGTACCCAGAGGAAACCCACGCGAACACAGGGAGAACATGCAAACTCCACACAGAAGGCACCCCAGCCGAGAATCGAACCGGAGAACCTCTTGCTGTGAGGTGACAACATTAACCGCTGCACCACTGTGCCGCCCATAATAATGAATGTGTGTGCTGGCTGCCATGGGAGTTACCACGATTCCCACATCTGGCATTTGACGCAGCTGTACCAGACATTTGCCAATGGGGACATCCCACATGGACACCTAGTGGGGTATGCAGGTTATGCACTGGAGCCGTGGCTGATGACACCCATCAGAAACGCACACACACCTGAACAGGAATGCCATAATGAGGCACACGCACAAACACGCAATGTAATAGAGCATGTGTTTGGGCTGCTCAAGTCACGGTTCCGGTGTCTGGACACATCTGGTGGAGCCTTGCAGTACACACCAACTACATGTACCCAAATTGTCATGGTATGTGCTATGCTACATAATATGATCTTGTGAAAACAGCTGCAGCAGGACCAGCATAGGGCCGGGCCAAACAGCCCCCCACCATTGCCAAGGCCATCACAGGCAGAGCATGACTCGGAGGAGGAACAACCTGAGCCTGCCCCAGTAGGCAGAAGGAGGCATGTCCAGTATGCCCTGGCCTTGGCAAAGAGGCAATGCATAGCACATACACTGGCTCAGTAGGAACCCTGGGAATGATACCCCCTCTGACTCACTCAAATAATAACATGGATGCCTAAAATGACATGACCTGCTCACAAACATGTACTGGGAAGTGTAATATGTGCATCCAACAGAGGCAGCCCTGCAGCATCACCTGAGGCATGAATGCCATGTGTTAAGTAATGTAACACCATGTACTATATGCACACCTGAGCACCCTGACTAACATCCACCCTCACCAAGCATGAAGCCACAAAATGACGATGGGATGATCAAGTGCAATAACTGGCTGAAGTAATGCAGTTAGTCAAAGAGGAGCCAATGTGTTTCAGGCTGGGAAGACATGCGGAGCATGACATGATGCACCACCTGCTAGGGGTGGCATGCACCTATCATGCCATGCCCCATGGATACTGGCAAAGGCTGTCAGTACCCACAGCATGCCCTGAATAGGTAAGTCTCAAAACACAAACCCACCTTCATAGGTTCCACAAGGGATAGGAACCTAGATGTAATGCTACCCAATGACAGATGTCTAAACAGCAAGATGTGTGCAGTGTAAACGCACACAGTATGGAGAATGTAGATACCAGTCCTGTAATAGAGAACTGGGTCAAGGCTCACATCAGCACCCTAACACTACCAGGTCACACCTCATACTGTGCTGTACAGCCGCAAAACATGGAACAAGCTACAAAAGGAGGGTGACTAGCAATAAATGTCAAGGATAACCACACCCCCATGTTGGTACCACAACAAGAAGCAGCATGGATTAGCCATGGTCAAATACCAATGGCTAAAACCGCCTCCCAGTATATAGCCTGCTGCAGACTACTGTCCTAATACCAGGAACTGCACCTGGCCTATGTCGGAATACATGAATATATCAAGCCCCCCAAACCACATTATATTGCTTGACTGAAAATACCCAGACATACACCGGGAGCATTATACTAGCACCAACACAGTAGGAGAAAATTTCCCAGAATCCATAAACCAAAATGCCCAGGAACAATGTACCACTCCCACAAGAGGGGTAAGTATACTGGATGTGATAATCAGCAACATGTGTACTGGATGGCAAGATGAGAAGTGTACCCCTCACCGGTAAGACCAGACCATAGAGTAATCACACTGGATATACACATCCTGACCCCAGTCCCTGGCCAGAATACCACAGTGAAAAACATGTGTAAAGCATAGGTTGCAGCCCTCCAAACTGATGTTGAATCCACGAAAGGCCCTGTGCAAGTGCAGAATATGGGACACACCACAGAACATGTTATACAGGCATTCCATGAACACAGCCAGGAATGCTTGGAGTATGCAATCACAAATAACAACAACACACAATGCCATACATGTAGGCATCTGGCATGCTGGACTCCAGCCATTACCAAACCATGCAAGACAATGAGGAAGCTACCACATGATAGAGCAAACATAAAAAGGGAAGTAATCACTGACCAGAAGTATGGCAATAACATATGTCCACACATACAATCCACTAAGTCCAGCCACAACAAGTACAATCTGTGACTCCAGAGGCAATGTGACACCAGTCCCAAGTACACAGACCACCACAACACCCCCCAATAAATACAAATATATGTGATTGATGCAACCATGTATCCAAACCAGAGGTTGAGCTCCACCAACTCAGTACTGTCAAAACTAGTCAGGAGGAGAAGGTAACCGCATACACCACAAACCCAGTCCCACATAGACCTACCACAACTGTAAACCAAACACATAAACACAGACAAATATTCCTGGAGGTCTTAATTACAAACACACCACACCAACAGAAGCCTCCAAAGCAGATCACAAGCAACCACAACCTTCAAACATAGCACATGCAACGAATAGTACGCAAAGCTGGTGTGCCAAACAGTCACAGGCCAGAAGGAGAAACGACATGCCTGATGCAGTTGTAATAGGTGTCTGTATAGGCAGACACACTGCTGTCCCACTCACCAGACTGAACAAGGGAAAGGGTAGAGTAAGCTGCCTGTAGGCTGCCACAAAATGCCGCATAACACAAGTACGCAGGTCACCCCAAAGCAAGCAGAAATATGATGCACTCAATGTCCATGCTGGTGTGAATTACCTGAGATGTACCTCCCTGGTTAACATGAAAAGAGACATGGATGGTCCCTCTGAGTATGTACCCCAGGCCGGTATGACACTGGCTGTGTGCAGCATCCAACCCTCACCAAGAATGATGCCACAGTACAAACACAGAATGCTCATGTTTAACAGCTGGCACAGTTACAGCTGTCAGTCCAAGAGGGTCTAATGTCTGTCTGCTTGAGATGTCAAGCATGACAAGCCATGCTGCTGTTCCAGGGATGGCTTGCACCTGTTACCCATGTGCGTCTGGATACTGGATAAGGCCTTTGCTGCCTCCATAGAGCCGTATGTAGGCAAGGCCAAAAAGACTACCCACCACCCTAGAAAACTTAAGTGGTAGGAAACATAAGGGTAATGCCGACCAATGCCAGATGTGTAAACTGCAATATGCATGCCCCTGAGGCACTTCCCATTATGGAGAACATTGATGTCTGTGCAGTGACAGAAGCCTGCTGCAAGCCTAGTGATAGCACACCAGCACTACTAGGTTATACCACATATCATGTGTTATGGCCCCAACACCTGCACCAAAACATCAAAGGAGGGGGAGTATCCAAATGCAGCACAGACACCCATATGGCCAGGTAACTGACAATGCACAAAGCAGTGGAGACCACCCATGTGCACCTAACTGTAGTCAAAACTGCTGTACAGTCTGTAGCATGCGACAGACCACACTCTCACACACAAGAACTCCACCCAGACATCCTGAAGACACTGGACAGTATGAATGTCCCACCAAATACCAGACAAGGTACACACAAATTACCACATAGGTAGCAAACCATTATGTATGCAAGGAGTAATCAGGGACCTAGGGACCTAGGGACACAGGTCGACAGTAATCTGTCATGTGACATTCACAATGCCAATGTGGCTTGGAAGATTGTCGATATTGGACACCGTATCATGAAAGGATTCACATCTATATCAACAGAGGTCACTGTGCCGCTGTACTGTTCCCTTATCAGACCCATAATCTAGTACAATGACTCATATGGGATGTACCGTACGTGACACCTGCAGCGGTTCGGAAGACCTCATATTTACCCCACTAACAGGATAAAGGGTGTGAAATATATGTCATATGCTGCCTGGCTGTAGACACCCCAGCTGAATGCAGTCACAGACTGCCTACACAGAGGCATTGTATGTCTGTTGTACAAGGCCATGTCCAACACAGGAGTAATGGACATGCTCCACCACAGGAAATCAAAGCCATTGGAGCTGTGAGAGTGACAGATGTCAGCCTCAACACATAATGAAATAAGATGTGCTGGAGGGACAGATACATAACCCAGAGGCTCCCCACACCCAGAAACAGGATCCCAATCCATGTTAGGCAGAGCCCCTCACTGACACCCCTCAACAGGAATATTGCCAAGTGGATGGATGATCGTACATGTATACTGGGGGTCCTCACTGTGTAACGACCAGACAGAGACACAGTGAATAAATTCATAAATGGCCATAATAGAACATAGCAAGGGGTGGCGAAAGACACACACACTCTGGCTAGGCTTACTAATGGCCTAGGGTGTATAGCCTAGTATGAACCCATGAACCTATGAAGACACAAAACGTACAGGACACTAAGGATAATCACAAGGCTTACCCAACTGATGGTAGGAACCATGTTGGGCATCCACAGATATGCTCCGAATCACACAGATATTACAAACAACATACCAAACACACACACATATTGCTAACATACAACCTGTCAGGTGCAGTGCAAACACCCCAGAGTGCAAAATACCTATCCCAGCAGACTGATGGTCCCCTGACATTGCAGATGCTGAGGTAACAGCCATCATCTGCAAAGCAGAACACACAGCAGCAAAGGTATGTGATGGTGTACTGGGCTGAGGCCAACATGGACTCCAAGAATAATGGAATGCCAAATCACACTACTGCCCAATGTCAGCTTTACCACAGGATATGTACCCAAAGAGCAGTGTACAACAACAGTGGTCCATCACAACAAAGGTGTTGCCTGAATGGATACTCCAAACTACCACCCCAGGATCCTGACAAGCTTGTTCTGCACAGCTATGGAAAGGATCAGTATGTACCGCAGACAGAAGGCTATTGTGGACCTACTGATACTGGACCCTACACAGTGTGGCTGTCGTAACTGCAGATCCTGCCCCTAAACATGTTTGACCCATTTAAAGCAGTCATTAAGGTCATTAATGAGGGCAATGTGGTCCACACAGCGTAGCTGGACCATGCACATGCTTCTAGACAATACCGTACGAGTTCAGTATGGATATGTTCACCAGCTTAAATATATACCCCTATGTCAGTAGAGGGGTTGCAAACCAGACCAAGGACAGAACTGACATGGTCAGACATGCCGCATCCATGTCAGACTACAAAGCAGATATGAGTGGCATCCCACAAGTCCTGGTCTTGGCCCCCCCCATTCTGTATATATGTCCCATAGGTATAGGCCAACATGGAAGGACTGTGACTGAACATGTATGCAGAGGAGTACAAACAGCCCACCATATCCGACCCCCAGCTGACACAAGCAACCCACAGAAGGGCCACCTACAAACAGACAACTGTAGCCATAGCCATGTCAGCAAGCTAATTGCAGAACTGTGTATAGACAACCACCGTGGATATACAGTAAGTGCCCACAAATTACCACACAGGTGTTAACCCATGACGTACCTAACATGTAATGTGAGACCTGGGTACAAAAGGTGATAGATATCCTGCACTGTACAAACATGTGGCTGTAGTGTTCGCAGAAACATATACTATATACCCACCCAAACATGAAGGTTGGCAGATGTAGATAAGGGGAACTCACTGTGGCTCTGCAGTCATCCTCCATCAGTGTCACAAGTGACTACAATAGCCCCTGTGGGATATACCGCAGCAGACACCTTCATCAACTGTAAAGTCCACAACAGTACCCCACCAGGAGTAGCAAAGAGCATGAACAGATGCCATGTGTTGCCTGAGTAAACAAACTGCAGCCCCGCACACCGCCATACTGCCCAGCTACAGGCAAGCTGTGCCTGATGTATGAAGCCATGTCCAACCTGGAATGAATGAACATGTTGCACCTTGTACAATCTGAATGGCAGTGAGCTATGCACATGAGAGACCTGAACCCCAGCACTGACATACATAGGACAAGCTGTACAGAATGATCCATAACACAGAAGGCACCCCCACTCTTCAGTAAACTCCTGGTACAGGTCAGCCAGTGAGTCACATATCGACACCCATCAAGAGGAATCCTGATGAGTGGATGGGAGATGGTAGGCTAACCCTGGGTATCACTGTTATGTCAGAGGTAGACGGAGGCACATTATACTAACCATGACATATGTCATGGCAAACTCCAGTTACAATGTGTGTCGAGGGACAAACACACCCTGTGACTAGCATCAGAAATGGCCTAGGGAACATTGCTAGTGTTTGCCAATGTCCACCCATGTTGTGGAATACACTAGCAATGTTGGACGAGCCTGGTGTAGGTAGTCCATATCTGAGCATAATGCAACATGGTCGTATGTGCACAACTGGCCCCTACACAGTCTGTTGTGCTCACTATGAAGATGTCAAGCAATCATAGGACTAAAGCCCAGGATACTGTCCACCACAGTGAAAGTACTGAACCAGTACACTATACGGTACTACAGTGTTAGGTCATTATGAAAGTATGTTGAGAACTGTCTGCAAAGTATCCCATGCAATCTCTGCAGGCACAGTATAATCCCTGTTGTGGCAGACATGAAGCAGTTGGCCAGTTAGTACACAACATGACACCCAACACACAACCATAAACGTGAGATATTGTTGAAGTTCACACACACCCAAATATGTGGTGGACTTCAGAGTGCAACATATGGAAAGCTCACACTGGGCATGCTCGCACACTTTGATAAATGAGGCATATGTCAGACAACATGCCATGGAAAGGCTGAACTGGACATGCTCACACACTTAGGCCATATTGCCATTTAGCAGTTGGCCACACATATCTGGTATTTGTACGTGTCAGTCCAGGAACCAACCACAACACAGCAATCTGCCCAGTGCACACAGGAAATGACTACAGAGACATAAGTGATATAGTGGATCGCCGTCAAATGCAAACATCTTCCACAGATACACAAGTTGGTCATAGGAACAGGGAATGCTATGGCAATAAAGACCTGCAAACAGTAGAACAGCACAACAAATATTGTGCATCTGACAATTGAACATATGGGTGTAGAGGTCAATACTAGGCTTGTTGCCCTAGGGAATGACAGCTCAGCCAGAGTTTGCTTGGCATCTGCATCCCCAGGAAAGTAGGCTACTGTGCCACTGTAAAGTAGGTCACAGAAGGCAACATGTGAGGCTAGTGAGCTGTGCCTCTGTCAAGTAGGGGCACCGTGGAGGTCCCAGGGATTGAATGTGCTAAGCCACCGCCATGTTGTCGGTGTGTGCTGGGAGAGGGTTGCTGAGGATCTCGGACAGTAGGTGTCCGTCAATAACAGACTGAGGGGAGCCCTATCTGCATTCTCTGGACGATTCCACTGTCAACACTGTGTTGTAATGATTATGTGTGAATGAAGTGCCGTGCTGGAACTGTTCACAGATGTCCTCCCTCTGTGGGCTATAGCTCTGCAATGTATTAGGTCACTCTGTCTGTTGTACGGCACATATATGGCTGGTGTACAGCTGACAGGTGTCTTGTTGTGGAGCAGTCATGGGTATATGTGGGATAGCATGATCAATGCAAACCGTACACATGCTCATAGAATGCAATTGTCAAGGATTATGCTGAGTAGTCAGTATAGTCCCCCAGCATGGGTCCTCTGAAGTCATCCACCCCAGTCTTCACAAGTGTAGAGTATGCTTGTGCTAAATACAGTTTGTGTGCAGTGACAACCTTGCCTGGGGGCGGAGATGGGATATGGATGCCCAGGGAAAGGTGGGTATGGTCAGATATCAACAATGGTGGTCTACCTCTGGTGTGGAACAGTGAGTACCCACGTTGCAGATGGACAGGTGCAATATGTATTCCCCCATGTTGCTGTGGTGTGTGGTTCTGCCATAGCACATGGACCCACAAATTGTAGTGGCTGTAGGGTAAAGTGGTAGAGGCCTGAGTAGTTCTCACACACAATATGCCTGTACCTGATGTTAACAACTGGAATGGTGTATGTGAACACCTGCATAACCTGGCACTGTTCCCAGGGAAGCTAAGTATGTGTCCTGGATGTGGGTGTGGTGTTCTGGACTGGTTGTGTTGTGTGTTACATGTACTGTGGTCACAAAGCGTGGTATAGAACATAACCTGCCAGTGTGATGTGCATATCTGACCCTGACGTAGGTGGCTGCAAATGCATATATATGCTATCCCCCACCTGACAGGTAGTACTACATGTACATACCTCTGTAGAAATAAAGATGTCAGCACCCTATAAATACTGCAGGTGCAGAGCAGATGCCCACTAATTTGGATAGTGCGCTCTGCTAATGCATCTCCCTCAAGTGTCATAATATGGTTAGGTAGGGGTTCGAATCCTGCAAATGCTCAGTGGGTGGCTGAGTGGGGTTTGTGTGTGTGAAAGGCTGTGAGAGAGAAATGTCCCTTTTGGCAACTGGGAAAACACACTACAGGATGCACATTCCCCTTTCTAAACACTGATGATGTCAGCACCCTATAAGTACAGCAGGAGAAGGGAAACCTCCCAGTAATGCGAATAGCGTGCTTCGCTAATGCGTCCATCTCGAGTGCTATAACATAGTTAGATAGGGGTTTGAATCCTGTACTTGCTCAGTGTGTGTGGAGGGGGTTAGTGTGTGTTCAAGACGGTATGGAAGAAGTATCCCTTTTGCCAACTAGGAGAACACACTACAGGATGCACATTCCTCTTTCTAAACACTGATGATGTCAGCACCCTATAAGTACAGCAGGAGAAGGAAAGATTCCCAGTAATGTGAATAGCGCGCTCCGCTAATGTGTCTGACTCAAGTGTCATATCATAGTTAGATAGTGGTTTGAATCCTGCAAATGGCAAGTGTGTGTGTTTGGATGAAGGGGGTCAGTGTGTGTGCAATTTTGTGTGAGGGAAATGTCCCTTTTGGAAACTGGGAGAACACACTACAGGATGCACATTCCCCTTTCTAAACACAGATGATGTCAGCACCCTATAAGTACAGCAGGAGAAAGAAAGCCTTCGAGTAATGCGAATAGCATGCTCTACTAATGCATCCGACTCGAGTATCATAACATAGTTAATAACATAATTAAGTAGTGGTTTGAATCCTGCAAATGGCGAGCGTGTGTGGTTGGATGAGGGGGATTAGTGTGTGTGCAGTTTTGTGTGAGGGAAATGTCCCTTTTGGCAAGGGAGAACACACTACAGGATGCACATTCCCCTTTCTAAACACAGATGATGTCAGCACCCTATAAGTACAGCAGGAGAAGGGAAGCCTTCCAGTAATGCGAATAGTGCACTCTGCTAATGTGTCTGATTCGAGTGTCATAACATAGTTAAGTAGTGGTTTGAATCCTCCAAATGGCAAGTTTGGATGAGGGGGGTTAGTGTGTGTGCAATTTTGTGTGAGGGAAATGTCCCTTTTGGCAACTGGGAGAACACACTACAGGATGCACATTCCCCTTTCTAAACACAGATGATGTCAGCACCCTATAAGTACAGCAGGAGAAAGGAAGCCTACCAGTAATGTGAATAGCGCACTCAGCTAATGTGTCTGTCTCGAGTGTCAGAATATAATTAGGTAGGGGTTTGAATCCTGCAAATGCTCAGTGTTTGTGGAGGGGTTTAGTGTGTGTGCAAGTCTGTATAAAGGAAACTTCCCTTTTGGCAACTAGGAGAACACACGACAGGATGCACATTCCCCTTTCTAAACACTGATGATGTCAGCACCCTATAAGTACAGCATGAGAAGGCAAACCTCCCAATAATTCGAATAGCGTACTCTGCTAATGCGTCTCTCCCGAGTGTCATAATATAGCTAGGTAGGAGTTTGAGACCTATAAATGGCATTTGTGTGTGTTTGGATGTGGGGACTGTGTGTGTGTGTGTGTGTGCAATTCTGTATGAAAAACATGTGCTTTTTTTGAAATCAGGGGATCACACTACATGATGCACATTACCCTTTCCAAACAGTGATGATGACAGCACCCTATACATACAGCTGGAGAAAAAACATCTGCCAGTACTCAGAATAGTGCAACCTGCTACAGCGTCACTCTCGAGTGCCATAACATATTTAGGTAGGGGTTTGAAACCTGCAAGTGTGTGTGTGTTTGGATGTGGGGAGTTTGTGTGTGTGGATTTCCGTATGAAAAACATGTTAGTTTTGGCAATCAGGAGATCACACTACCTGATGCACATTACCCTTTCAAAATACTGATGATGTCAGCACCCTATAAGTACAGCCAGAGAAGAAGAACTATCTAGTAATCCGAATAGTGCGCTTTGCTAATGCATCTCTTTCACGTATCGGGACTTAGTTAGATAGGGGTATGAATCTTGCAAATGGCAAGTGTGTGTGTGTGGGAGTAGTAGGGTGTGTGTAAATGCAAGTATGAGAGAACAGATCCTTTTGGCAAATACTACAATACACCAGATGCTGCATATTCCCCCAGTAAACACAGGGGATGTCACCACACTATCAGCACAGCCAAACAGGGCTAGTTGGCTAATAATGCCAATAGTGTGCTTTGCTACTGTGTCTATTACCATTGTCAGAGTACAGATAGGTATGTTTTGGTAACCCACAACTGCCACGTGTGGTTGTGTCACACATTATGACCTTGTGTGGGTCTTTGTACATAACAATGCATGCCATTGCCTAAACCAGCAATGGCATTGCACACATGATGTATGTGTGTGACACATACACATAAATACCTGTGACCTGCAGTAGTTACCATGTCTGACACATGCCTCGAGTGGATAAATGGTATTTGCAATGTATACCAATATGACTGTGTCTTACTGTGCAGGGGCTGCACGTGGTATGTGTCTATACAGTGTGGGTGTATATGGTAAAATACCTACAGCAGGGGATACACATCTGGTCTGGGACATATAGTGTACATGTACTTGATGTACAGGTGCTGCATGTTCCCACCTGTTGTGGTAGTGGTAACATGTCATTCCACTGCAATTCAGTGACCACATGCTGTGAACCCTTCAACTAGTATGTTGTAGCTACAGTAATGCTCATGCACAATGTTTGGCTGGATGCAGTCCAGCCATATAAAGACAGTTCTTGAGACTGTCATATTGCCAGTGTTGTTATGAAGGATAGGTGGTCTTCCTGTGTATGGGAGGATTATGTGTGCCAGGCTATGAACCAGATGGCAGTCCGACACACTGTTAGCTGCACATGATTAGGCCCTGATGTTTTGTGCTGTGCCAACAACCTGGAGGTGTGTGTATCTGTGGTGCCTTGGGATACCACCCCCCTGTCCATGTGTGTTACATGTGTAGGGGACGACAGGCATGGTATGGGGCATAACCTGTCAGTGATGGGTAACACCTGTGAGCCATGAATCAGGACTCTGGTACTGCACAGACATTGCAGTTCACTGTGCTGAGGACAGTGTCCGGTGCATGCATCTTGCGGTGTACACTGCTGTTGTTGTGTAGCAGCACTGTTAGTGTCCTAACCTGTGTGATACCCATGGAGGTGGCTATGTAAACCATGTCCTGCAGCATAAGGCAGTATGTGTGTATCAAGGAGCTTTGCCAATATACATCGGGCCATGGGTGTCACGTGCAAGATGACCCTTGCACATCATTGTGGCTTCCCTAGCATGTAAGCACACGTTGACAGCCAGCGGATACCCTATGAATGACATTGGAGACTGAGCATAATGTAGACATACAACACCCTTCCCACATATAGTGGTAGCATACCTGGTGAGGGTATGTTGTCAACCAAGATCAGGCTCATACTGGCATGTGCCACATGCTGAGAGATCCATTCTATGTTCCCTATCATGTAGTCCAGGGAGGTATGTCTCAGGCAGCCATACTGGCATGGTCAATGAGTGAGTCATATGTGTCCATGCCTCTGACTGACCTGTATGCATGTGTTCTGTGGTGGACCATAGTGCCCCTGAGGCATATCACTGTGACCTTCACCAGATACAGCTTGTTGAGTGGGACCCCAGTGCAGCACCCAAGACAGGTAGCTGACACATCTGTAGCAGGTGTGTTGTGTAGCCCTACAGGCTGTGAGTGTGTGGCACACGGGATGTGTGTGCCATGTGTGGCATGTGTTCTGTTCCGATGGAACATATGCCTGTGTGCCAGCTGCGGAGGTGTGTGATGCTCAGGCAGGATGCTATTCTGAGTCCCCACGTATGCCCCAGTGTGTTCAGCATGCTGTCAGTGCGTGTCAATGTCTGACTTGTATTGTAGTCACTGTAATATTTTTTATTTATTTATTTATTTATCTTACATTTGTTGACCGGGATAGTCTGACTGGATGCATGTCCATTTTCAGCGGAGGCCCAGGGAGAAAAGCTCCAAGGGTAAGCAGATACAGCATTACATAATACCAGCATTACATATTACAAACAGATTATTTACAGAGATTACATAAGTAAGCAAGTTAAACATGTTCCACAGGTTAAAGTTAGTCCTGAGCATGTCAGGATTAAATTAAATTACACAGTAAACTGGTTAACAGATTTTACACATTTGAGTTAGCCTGGCTTGATACATTGACATAGCCAGTTAAGTGACAAATGTTGTTTGAGTCTAGTGTTAAATTGACCTAAGGTGGAAAGTAAGGCAATATCAGCTGGAAGTGAGTTCCAGGATCTACTTACAGAGTTTGCAAAGAGAGAATCACCGGCTGTGTTATTAATTTTGCTAGTCTGAATTAGTAGTTTGTTAGAGGATCGAAGCGGTCTAGGATTGTTATAGGGGTGATAATATTTGAAGTGCAGGAGTATTGTCTGGATTATATTGGATTTTATAGGCCATAATCTGTTGGTTATACTGTATTAGGCTAGGTAGTTCAAGCCAACCAAGCTGATTTAGATTGATGCAATGATGTGTCCTAAAAGGCAGCCCAGTGGCAAACCTGGCAATGTGGTTGTAGCAAATTGAGTGTTTGTTAAGGACAGTCTTGTTCATATTCGAGAGTAGAGGGGATGCATACAGAAGGGTTGAAAGAAGATGTGAGCGAGCTATGGCAATTTTAGCTGGAGGGGTTAGGAAGGCTTTTATTCTGTAGAGTGACCCTAGTTTTTTATTGATGGTTTTGATAGTTTGGTTAACATGTAGGTCACAAAATTTAGATTATTGTCTATGATGACACCTAATAGTTTAGTAGATGGGTCAGGGGAGATTATTCTGCCATCATTTGATTTTATGGTAAAGGTGAAAGCGGTAGACCTACGTGTTGGTGAAATAACAGCAGTTTATTTTTTTGGGGATTTAGGATCAGACGATGTTCAGAAAGCCAGTTTTCTATTGTATTAAAGGTGGTCTGGGTAGCTGACCATAACGCTACTGGAGATGTGGCTGAGCAAATCAGAGTAGAGTCATCAGCATATTGGATACAGCTGACTTTTGGGATGACAGTATAAAGGTCGTTAATGAAGATGGAGAACAGCAAGGGCCCTAGTATAGAGCCTTGTGGTACTCTGAGGGTGTTAGGTAGAAAGTTAGAGAGTTTGTTCTGCCAGAGGCCAGCCTGCTGTCGACCATGCAGGTAGGATTGAAACCATTGGAAGGCTCCAGTATCTAGACAGAATGTTTGCAGGGTGTGGATTACAAGTTGGTGATCAACCATATTGTATGCCTTGGAAAGATCCAAAAAGAGGGCTGAGGATATATAATTATTGTTGCAAGTATGGTTTATGGTGTTAGTAAAGGCTAGGAGGCCTGAAGTAGTGCTGTGATGAGGATGGAAGCCATGCTGAGTGTCTGCCATAAGGCGATTTTGGATTAGGTGGTGCATAAATTGTCTATGAATAAAGTTTCCATAATCTTTGCAAGTGGAGAGAGTATAGCTATTGGCCTATAATTGGAGAATTCAGTAGAGCTGCCTCCTTTGTGAAGTGGGATTACATAGGATATTTTCCAGATGGTGGGAAATTTAGATTCTACCATGGTTCGTTTGATTAGTTTTGAGATGGGGTAAGCAATAGGATCAGCTGATTTTTGTAGGTACTTGGCAGGGAGTTGATCAGCAGAAAGTGTAGTTGGTTTTACTTTTTCAATCAAGGTACGGATAAGTGAAGTGGTGACTGGTTGGAAGCTGAATGCAAGTAGGTTTCTAGGGGTGCTACTTTCAGGACCAGGGGAGCTAGGAGGTAGATGGCTAGCTAGGGCTTGAAATGTCTCAGTAAAGAATTGGTCAAAATTATCAGAAACATCTTCAGGGGTTTTATCAATAGTAGCAGTAGGGATTGGGGTTGAAGTTTGTCCAGGATGTAGTATATTTGACATGCCACCTGACAGGGTATGGCATTACTGGGTTCAGAGAGCTCAGTCCCCAGATTGGCTATGTGGTGGCATCCCACACATGTGTTGTACGTTCCTGGCCAAGGGTGATGGCTGACTGCATACATGCGGCAGCTGTGACATTGCCACATGACTCACATAAACCACAACTGGACCATAGAGGTGATTCACAGGTTACCTTTGCACATGCTACCCTAGTAGTGTGATTGCTATGGTGAGTACCAACACATAGGGCCAATGGGGAACAACATACTGAAGGTGTGTATATGTGGGTGTACTGCTACTGTTTCATAGCACTGGCATATATGACTGCACATGTGGGTAAATGCCAGGTAAGACATGTGCAATGTGTCACAGGCAATGTACATGTGTACAGGACAGACAGTGACGTTTTGTCATGTGTAAAGTTGACATATGTATCGTACGCTATGCAGATGTCACTAGGAGTCTACAGAAGCACTGTAACTCTGCATTGCAGGTGTAAGCAGTGTTCCAGGGAACCCCAAGCGAACATGCATGCAAACAAAGCTACAGTAAGCAGGACTGGAAGTAGTGCATTGTACAACAAAGAAGGGGTAACAATAACAGTAAGTAACAATGCAAATATGTAGGCACTATCAACATGTACCCAGGAATACACAGCACAGATGCCCATGGTAGAACTGATATTATGTCATAGTTATTTGTGATTTGGATTACATTGGTACTGCACAAATATCTACATGCACAAACATCCACATTGCATAGTCGTTGTGGGCAACTTGACACCATTACTGTACATGTCCACCATTGCATATCACTACTTGCGTTAGCTTCCCCCCTGTGCTACCCATGTATGTGGCTATCTGTTGACATCCTTACCACCGGCATGCAATTATGTGCAGCTGTTACACTTTGGTATGTACTATGGGTGCAGATAACAATTCAGGACATTCATACAGTTACTGCATCAGGCATGCTGGGATATACACACAGTCATAGCAGCACACTGTACTGTTACCAACATGATACTACTAAAATACTTCTATGTAGTCACCCTGTGCATCAGCGATGTGTTTACCTGTTCCCACAATGATGTTGGAGATTGCAGGAGGTGGCACAGTGTCATCATATGCACAGGGTGTGAATTAGGTATGCCTGAGTCAGCCACTGATACCACCAATTGACATGTGTGTGTATGTGTGTTGGAGAGGGCAGCAGTACAGGGTGGGGCAGTGTTGGTGCAGTGTGTGCATGTATGTGGTCGCCCTAGGTGTTAACATTTCACATGTGTGTATGCACGCACACAGTTCCACCTCATGGCTGCCATATACAGGGGTTTGTGGACATCCGCAGACTGCACCTGGCAGGTCATACAGATCAGTGTCTGTGGGCATGGACACGGTACCTGTGCCTGGCAGGGGTGTTACGGACCATATCCAGTACTAAGCCAGACTGGGTACTGTCATCAGAAGCAGGACTGTGTTGACTGGACACAGGTCCCTGTTGGGACTGTCCAGAGCCACGTGCACGTGGTCTCCTGGGGCGTTCTGATGACAGTACAGACCCACCATTGCTGGGGTTGCTGCTGGCACTATGGGGGCGTGCGCAGGCGTGTTGTCATCCGTGCTGGCTGCCAGCTGCTGCTGTTGCTGGCATACGGCCACATCAATGCCGCAAACGCCCACCATTGCCCTGGCTCATGGACATTTGGTTGTGGAACTGCTGTAATATGTCCCCACAATGTCTGTCTATGACATCGGTGAAATTACAGATAGCATCCGCGATGTCATGCATACTGTCAGTCATGGCTGTGCGACATGCTCTCAGCTCCCTCAGACCCTGTCTGGTGTACCTTTCCATATGCGACTGTGCCTGCATGACAGTCCAAAACATAGCTGAGGTTGACAGACCTCTTTGGGCACGTCGGCCAGAGGCTGTACGCCCATGGATGCTCCCACGAGAAACCATGGGCAACTGTCTGTGTGGTACCATCGGAGGACCCTGCCCATGGTTGCTGTGTGGGGACGCATGTGCCACAGGTACCACATTACCCTGGTCTATGCCCACTGTATCCTGTCCATCACCTAAGGACAATGGTGACAAAGGATGTACTGGTAGGATGACTGTGCGCAATGATGGGATTGACAGCTGTGTACTGTCAATTGGCTGACCAATGGCAGACCCTGACACACCTTCCTGTGCCATTACACAAATATCATCATTACCAGTATCTGTGGCACAAGATTCAGGTTCCCTGCTGCAGGACACCAGAGCAGCACCAGAACCTGTGGGAGGAAGACAGGAAACACAGTTTACAGTCTCCAGACATTGTTACCAGTGATGCACTTATGCACACATGCACACATGCACACATGCACACATGCACACATGGACACAGGCACACATGCACACATGGACACAGGCACACATGCAGACATGCACACGTGGACACATGCACACAGGCACACATGCACACATGCACAGAGGCACACATGCAGACATGCACACGTGGACACATGCACACATGCACACATGCACACGTGGACACAGGCACACATGCACACATGCACACATGGGCACAGGCACACCAGCACACATGCACACATGCACACCCCGCAGTATACACACAGAGCACTACTGAGTTACACTACTGTTACTAGCACTATCAGGACTATAATAGGTATTGTTAAACACACTCACCAGCATGGATGGCCTGCCTTGCTGTAACCCCGGAGGGACCTGCAGAAATGATGAGATTAATGTCAGTGGGCACAACTGTGCCATTGATATTGCATATGATACAGTACAGTAGTACACCAGTTGCCTTTCACACGTCAGCTGCTGATATTGCCAGTATCACACATGCACAATTACATACTATGATGACAGATACATACTATGGACACACCTTACACATGCATAAACTAACAGTGTACAGAACAGTCAAGTGTACATATGGCATAATTACCTGCATGCTCCATGTCGTGCTGCTGTGTGGATCCAGCCTCCATCATGATGCAGGTGTACTGCTGTTGCTGTTTCGGGGCTAGAGCCACAACACTTAGGAGTAGCCCCTCCAGTCTGGTGAGTGGTGGATGTGTGGCCACCCCACCTCCTGTGGCAACCTGTTGCCTGTGGATATCTGATGCACGCTGATGGACACTTCTGATTAAATCACTGCAGTGATGTTGTACCTGCTCATATGTCCTATTATGCATGCCAATATAATTTACCCTACGGACATGGTCTTGCCACAGTGCAGCCCTCTCCTGCTGATTCTGACTGGTGCGGGAAAACAGGATGTCATACTCCCGCACCAGGCTCTGGTGGATCTCCTCATCTTCCACTGCAGAGTAGGCGGGATTATGCTGACGCGCCATCTCCCTGGAAGAGAACACAAACAGGATATCAGCAGACTATGTCAGCAATATATGGCACACATACTATACATGATACTCATGTGTAGTGATATACTACTACTCCCATATGTTGCATGTGTGTGTATTGTGGTGGATACACAGGTACATGGCCAGATATCAGTGCTCAGCCAACACCTGTGCAACAATACCTGCCACATTCCACACAACATAGTAGCATGCCCCATCGGTCAGCACACACTGACAGGTCCAATGCACAACCTCACTCTGGGGGTTCATCCCAAGGTACTGTATGTGGGACGCCATCCACTAGTGTGATGTGGACACAAGTTACTCGGCCTGGATATACATATCCCACCACCACCACCAGCACAGTAGACTACTTTGATATGTATGTGATTAGACAGTTATTCACTTGTTAGGACTGAGATGGTATCCATGCAGCACACTGGGCCAGTGAAAGCCACAACCCACACTGCTGACCCCTTTGCAAATGCTTACCACGGACATGCCACAGATTGCATGGAACTTGCACACACATTTCTAACCCAGACCCTATGCACAAAGGTTAGGCATCCTGTCCGGTGGACCCCAGACAGAGGCAGATTGTATAACAATAGTAGGAGGCTACTGCAGGACAGAGCAGATTCACATTAAGGGAAGGCATCTGTGGTCAGCACTGATACTACGCTATGGCCCCTGATAACAACGGTCACAGCCTACTCTGGGAGGGAAATGGCCACAAACACTATGGATAACCACAAGGCCTTCAGTTATGTTACACATATGGAACAAATGCCTCAGATATGCTCTGTGTTAATACACACCTACATAACATTCACCAAACACACAGATATTGGCAACATTCTTGCAGACAGGTTCGGTGCACGTCTCCCCCCTCCTTCTCCCCCACCAGTTGAAATAGTTATCACAGCTGTATGTAACCTCCCTATCATCTCACATGTCCAGGTAAGGGCTGCCCTCAGCAAAGTAGAACACACAGCATCACTGTGACCTCATGGTATCCCTGGATGTGTGCTACCTGCACTCCAAGAGGATATACAACCGCATATAACACTGATACTTTATCTTGGCCATACTACAGGATATGTACCTGGACAGTGGCATACAGCAACAGTGGTCCCACACCACTAAGGAGGCACCTCGACTGACCCTGGGAACTACCACATCATATGCATAACCGGCCTGGTCTGCTAAGCTATGGAATTATGCAGTATGGGATGCATATGCAGTGATATTGGTTACCTGCAGACACTTGTTCCCAGCCAGTGTGCCTTTGTGATAGGCTGATCCTGCCTTTTGAACCTGGCTGACCTTTCAAAGCAGTCACTACAGCCATTGCTGAGGGCAACGCACAGACAACTGCTGCCAGGATCATGGCCTAACACTGATTGACGTGTAATGTATAGTCATCCCCTTTTGGTGGAACTACGTACACACAACATATCACATGGGCATACCTATAGATACAGACCTATGACACATTTGGGGGGTTCACAGTATGCACACTATTAACCTGCTACTTTGCATTACCTATGCTTGTTGCAGCTGGTTGCATTACCACTGCTTCTGATTCCTGCTGCTACTGTCACTGCTGACAGCTTAGAGTCAGTGTGTAGCGTGTTTTTTTTTTTCTCTCTCAGTTTGTCTCTCTCCCTCTGTCTGCTTCCAGACAGTGCAATGAATGTATTGCATGTGTGGAGTGTTACTACAGGATGCTTTTGTAGGTATCTGCATAGGTCCATGTGATGGCCTCTGCAGCAATTGTAAGCTAGCATTTGCTAATTGCATACAGTTGTGTACTGATTGCAGTTCTCACTGTGATTTCAGGTCAGTGCTATAAAAGGGTATGTGAGATAGGCATTGCCCTTTCAGATTGTAAGGGCGGGGACCATGCTGGTATGCTGTGGACACTGTTCTGTGAGTGTAAAGGTTAGTATCTCTCTCATGATTCAGGCTGTGTTGTAGATTCACATTTCTCCATTCCTCTCTCCTGTTCCCTGTAGTAAGTGTGTATGCACAATGACACCTGCAACTATATATGGATATATATTTATATATGTATATGTACATATACATACATTTATATATGTACATTAACTGACATTATTACCTACAAGCTACCAACTAGCATGGCTGTTTCTGTTCACACACTACTATTATGGGAATCCAGTAGTTTTGACAGTAATTATACATGACATGCTTTGGGTACTACACATCCTATATTCCCTTTACATTCATCCCTACTATTACATGTTATATTTATTTTAGCACAATGTTGCTGTATAAGAGTCATGGCTCAGTGGTAGGTCATACAGAATACTGTTTCCAAGGTCCTGGGTTCGGGACTGACAGTGGGATTTTATTTTGCTTTTGAACTGAGTACAGGACCTGTCAATCAAAGTGACTATGGCACTTTTAAGCAGTTGTAACCATGTTAGCGCTGGTTTGCGTGGAGCTCACACATGCGCACTGGTGGTTAGCTCCACACACACACACGCGCGCACACCCGCTTACAACAGCTTAACAGTGCTTACTCTGGCGCACACCCGCGCTATTTTCTTTGAAAGAATTGAAAATGGGGAGACAGGAAAGTGGTGAAAAAGGGGTCACAAAGAGGGTAAGACAGTAGGGAAACAAGCTTGGGATTTGCAGGAGGGATGTAGGTAAGGCCCATAGATGCCCATTTCTTCATCAGCAACAGCTGTGCATATGTATGTAATTTGGTGTGACATTTGAAACCTTCCACCCCTGAGAGAGGTGTCAGGACAACAATAATACTTGTTGTACAGCCAATTGTAATTGATAGTTTCCATGTCCAGCAGACATGTGTGCGGAATGGGCAGCTATGTATGGGGCATAATTTTTTTGTGGGTACAGAGTGCCCTTTTTTTTTTTTTCAGGTGAGAGTGGTATGTCAGGTGAAGGAAGTCGGTACAGCTGGGGAGGTAGGTTGGGTAGGTAAACAGACAAGACAAACAAGATGCATACAGGGGTGGTGTATGACACGTGTGCGGGGGTTACACAATTGACGGGAATGGAGGTTTGGATATCCAGAGCCCATGAGCCCACAGATGGCAACAGTGGAACTGATATCCCCACCCATAGGCAGTTGCCACTGTTCCTTCACTGCCCAGGATGGGGCTGTGCTGGGGGCTGTGTAGGCCGGGCAACAGGCATGCCCATAAGTTGTGCCACCCATGCCTCAAGCTGGCGTAGGGGCTTGAGAACAGAGTCCCGAATCTCCCTACGCACCACAGTCTGGATGCTACGGAGGGTGAGTGGTGGTTCTCCTCTGGCCACACTTGCAGAGGGGGGGGCGAGCTCCATCCCCTGCAGCGCTTCCACCCGCAGGTGGCACAGGGCCACCAGAGGAGGGTCCAGACTGGGCACTAGTGCCAGGTGCACTTGCCAACTGAGGTGGGAGAGGTGGGTCCGCTGGAACCCGCCTTCCCTGTCGTCCTATGTTTTGCATTATGTCATGACAGTTTGAGTTAGTGACATATAATACCATTCACAATTAGTTGTAACAGCATGCATTAGTATTTCCATTAACCAAACACCCAGATATTCACACCATTGAACAGTGAGCATAACATATGCATAATTTGAACAGCAATACACAGTCCAACAACATGCAGGGTTGATTGATGGCAACAGGCCATCAGGTTTGGATGTATGAGCAGGGCAGATGCATCAACGGACATGCAGGTATATATGACCCAACAGGACAAACGTCCAGGGGTGTTAATTGTGATTGCACATACCATTTTCACGTGGAATGGGTTATATGTGGTTATAGGGTGGGGTGAAGAAAATAATATTAGCACCTTCAAATACCAATACATATGCTGTACATTTCTAATAGCTGCACATATATACACACTACTGTTCTAACTACAGTTTCCAATATGATAACTACTTCAACTTGTTGATAGGACTGTTACTGCAACATCAATATACATTTTATTGTTCTTCATACACATTCATATCTAGCTTTGTTCAGCTATATCATCCTGCTACATTTGCTTTATATAGCTGGAGACAAGTGTGGATGTTTGGTATATCAGACAATCATACTATCTGCATATAGCAGACTGAGAGCAACATATCCAGATTTTGGGATACACATTCCAGATGCAGCAACACTTTGAACAGATTTCGCTGTTTGGTTTGGATTCTCACATGCATTTCATTCTGTACTGACTGCAGTATACTTTATTCAGGGGTTATTACTACTGTATTGCTAGATTCATGACACTTTCTCACACTCTCTCACTTGTTTTCATTTTACTATTCAGGATGGTACTTACTTCTAGGCTTTATTGACATGTTTTACCTGTAGTTATTACAATCCTTTCCAGCAGTCTCACTTCTGTCATGTTTCAGTATTTCAACAGGGATATATTTCACACATGTGATTTCATCATCTTCTGCAGCTATACTTTTCAGCCTGCTGCAGGTTGTGTACTATTTTCTTACAGGTGGGGCATTTTTATTTCAGAATTTATGTCAGACATTTTCATTTTTCTGTTTGGCTTACAGGCTGCAACACACTTTTGTAATCAAGCAATACTTGCAAACACTTTCACACTGTTACTTGCACATTTTATTCCTTAGTGACTACACTGCACTCTTTTGCTGACTGTCATACTTTTATATTTCTTTACAGTTATTGGTAGTGGATTACTGACCTGCCTGGTGGCGTAACCGCACCAGCCTATCGCCATAGGCTCTGCGGTTTGCAGAACGGACACCTGCAGCTGTAATATAAATGAAGTAATATTGGAATACACATCTCCATAATATCAGCTAGTTTAATTTCTTACATACATAATTAAATGTAACTTACTCAGTAGTGGGGCATTGGGCATTTGCCGGGCCTCCTGGATCCAAAGGTTCAATTGGTCCTTCTTGCGTCTCTTCAGGTCCGCATGGTGGTAACGGACCTGCTCACCAGTCCTTGGAATCCCTGTGGCACTGGTGAGATCATGAGCCAACCGGTCCCATGCCTCAGCCCTGTATGCTCCCCACAGGACCTGGCTCTGCATGAGTTGGGCCTCATGACTGTGGACTAGGAGCCAGACCATGTACCTGGACTCCTCAATGCCCCACCTCTGTGCTTGAAAGCAACTACCCTCTCCTACTCCTGTCATTCTGCCTGCAGTTCAGTTCTACAATCGTTTATGCTGTGTATTCCTGCCTATGGAGCTTATATAGTCCGTTTTTCCCGCACATATCTGTGATTGGCCATTTTAGAATTGTATCAACTTCAGTAAACCTGCATTGTCATGCTCCAGTTTGTATTCATTCCTATATATTAGCTATTATTGCATTTATCGGTAATGCTGTCATGGCTTAGTGGTTCAGTACCTTGACTATGGTGTATAGTATCCTGGGTTCGAACTTGGCCACTACTTTTTATTTTTTATGACTGTCTAGACAAGCTGAGGGGTGTGTCTGTGTAAAGGCAATTTTGATACGGCTTGCTCAACGTTGCCCGTCAGTTAGCTTGTTTGCATGGTGTGCAGCTCCACGCAAACGGGGTACGCTGGTTTAAGCCTCATTTGGCTATCAGCACGCATATTACGCTCAGCTCAGTTAGGGGCACATAGATTTAGCATGTTAAACCACTACTCAGCTACGGGCACTCATTTTGCACCAGTTAAACCACTGCTCACCTACGGGCAGATGCACTCACCCTGTTAAACTGTAGCTCAGCTATGGGCACATCTGGCATTTTTTATTGTTTTGTTACCTCACATTTCTTCAATATAAATGGGCTATTTCATTACATTTTACATAAAATGTGATTTTATGTGTACATATTTGTCAGGGACATGTTTCATGCTTATTTTGCTACAAATAAAAATTGGTGTTGTGGGGGCTCGAACTATGACTGCCTGCTCTTCAGCCAACATCTCTACCACTACACTATTGCTTCTTGGCTTACTTTGCATATTTAGTTCTTATATGCTTTCCCACTGACTGCTAACTGTAGCTGCGCTACGGGCACGCCTGCACAAATGAGCGCACTCACGGTTAAACATCTTTACAATTAAAAAAAAAATGATGTGATGTTCATTTGTACATTTTATGTTTGTAATCTGTGGGGACATGTGTTGTGTTGTGTTTATTCACATTTTCATGGACTCTGGCGTGGGTGTTTACTTTGGGCACTTTTACTCTTCTGGGGGCGTGTCCGCTTACAGGGCTCGGCCTACGGACACGCCCCCTGCTGTCTTACACGGACCGTGTTAGCCTTAGATGTGATTCAGCATGCTCTCATGAATATGCAGAGCATGCTGACATCACTCCGTTTAACTGCAGCCTCCGTGTATGAGTTATAACTCTTACACGGAGGCTTCGTGAATCCTGCCCAATGTCTAAAACATAGAATGGCTACAAAATAAACTTCCCCATACTACCAGTGTAGGGAGCAAGCTACTAACCCCCAAATTAATATATGCCAACCAAGGGATAACTGTCCCAAAAGAATGGAATGACTGCCAGAGCACATTCGGAAAACAGATGTTTTCCACTATGTTCCTCAGAGTCTTATGTTTCTGGAAACTGATGCTCAAGGAATTACAGTGCAAACACCTGCAGATATACTGGTTATTTATCATAACATTTCTGATAGAAATCAGTTTTTAAAGAGTGCATTTTTATATAGACAATTGTCTGATAGTGCACTGTGGGTTTGCTTTAAGTGGTGTAAGTAATCAAGAAGAAAAGAAAAACATATTTTTGGAGTTTCAATGTGGAGTTTTCCTTTAACTGTCATTGAATAATATTTAAATAGCATTTGGACTGTTTCTGTTTGTATTGCAATATCATGAGAAGCTAACAAAAGTATCACATATTGCCAGTTTGCGTATCAATTCTGTTTCTGATAAAAAAGAAAGTACTTTTTTCTGCATAGCAAATTTTTGACATAAAGCATTTTTGATAGCATTGTGTAATTTTGATTTCTATTTTGTAAAGAAAAGGTTTTATTTGAGAATATAACATTTATACTGTTGTAAATTTACACAAATGCTACTGTAACTCCATATCTCGCAAAAAAAATCTTATTAGGAGAAATGTTTCTCATACTGAGTCTTAGAAATTCCATTCTCCATGATTCATTGTTAATAACTTTTTGCCACTTAATGTAAATATCATTAAATCATATTAATTCATCAAAAGACATTTTTGAAAGTTATGTTTCCTAGTTGAAGTTATTTGTAGCTGTTCCACATGTTGCTTATTTCTTCCTCATTGCAAGAGATTCCTCATTTTGCATTGAGTGATGCATGTAACCGACTACTACATCAATGAATATGCATAACCTATTCCAATCAGATCTCCCTGATTTTAACCAGATGCTCGTGATTCGTTCCTCTTGAAGTTGAAAGGTATGGTTATTTCATTGAAGGAAACATGACTGAACGTGTTTTCCATTTAAAAACATGTATCAAAAATTGAATCCAATCACAACAAAATAAGAACCCAGGTCTACTCCAAAATGACTGTTTTTCTCCCCATACCCCTATTGCAGTGTGCTGTGGTCTCCACACTTTTATTAGTAATCAAGATCCCCTTCTCACCTGCAGTGATCCAGCTTCAGCACAGGTTGTGATGAAGTGACCAACCTGGTCCCATCAGAGGTGACAAAGTGACCACCACCCAAGATGTAAAACCTAATATAATTGTCAGTACTGACAATATCCTGTTAACAAAGTATTAGCACCCTGAAACAAAATAATCTATAGACATCATACTAAATGAAAAATGTGCAAGTCACTTCACTTGTTTGCACATTATATCACTTTGAATACAGGATGTGCTTTATCAAATAATTAAGAGTTATAGTTATATTTTGGTTATCCTTTAGCAACTTTAACTACTACAATCCACCATCTGCTGTGTCCCATTGACCCTTGTCAATCTCCAGAGCACTGGATAGAAGAGATGGGGGAATCCCACTATGATGTCAGCCTGACAATTGGAGAAGCTTTTCTCCTTTATCGCCTACATTTAGCCCCTCCCTCTTCATGCATGTTACACAAGGATGTTATTGCAATTGCTAAGTATGCATTACTGACTGGATACTGCTACAACGGATGATCCACTCATGGCCCATTTCAATTTTCTTCTAATTGAGCTGTAGGCTCTAGCCTCAACCAGGGGTCTAGCTGTACAAGAAGCAACCCCACACCCTCCTCTGGACAGAAGGACATGCATTTAGCAAAAAATACTCAGTCCTTCACTCCTGCATCCATTGGCAATGCAGATCAATGACACCGCCGATGGGAACTCTGGCTTTATATTTCTGTGCATTTACAACAGTAATGAGTAAAGTATGGGGCTACTTAAAATAGTTGAACTATGAAAAAAGGCATTATGGGAAGATACCTTTGTATATGTATATGTATCTAAGCCTTCTTTACCTCTCTTGTACCTGGTGTTTCTTTTTTTACCATGAACATTAACCTCCTAATACTTCTATTAAACAGTAATTACATGAGAATTTCTTTTCTTTTTGCTTCATTTATCAAAATTGTATTACTTTGTTACACTGCTATGTTTATTAACATTTACTGTAAATATTTTCAATTTCTTTAGATGGTTAATGTAATTGTAATGTTTGTGGAGCTTTTCTCCCTGGTCCTCCGCTGAAAAAGGACTATTCCAACTCAGTCGGCAATCTCGGTCAACAAATGTAAAATAAAATAAATTTATATATATATATATATATATATATATATATATATATATATATATATATATATATATATATATATATATAAAATTAAAATTTATAATGAAGAAAATCTGTTATATTATTGTGCTTACTACAAAATAGTCATATAGCCATGGAGAAGAACTGTAAAACACAAATTGTAAAACTAAAATAAGCCCTATATTTATTTTAGTTTACAATAATGTATTTGTAGTTCAGCAGTGTAGATAAATATATAGAAGCATAGATGTAAAACACAATTAAACGTTTACAATTAAAACTAAAATACACAAGATCTCAGCCCTGACTAAAAGCAACAAATACAAAAAAATTAAAAAGAAAATGTAATCAGTTCAGACACTGGGTGAAAATAACTTTAAAATGTATTACACAGAAATATGTGTAGTACATTTTAATATTCTTTTTTTCCAGCATCCGAGCCAATTCACTTCTTTATTTTCATGTTTGACAGTTAAGCACTTAATTATTTTACTTATTTATTTACACTTTGTTAACTTAATTAGCCCAACAAAGCCAATGACCTCTTTTCAAAGGACACCAGCGGTAATCATACATTTATGTAAATTAAAACAAACCATACTGACATAATTTTAGTTACAAACATTATACATCACAAACAATACTGACAATTTTATTTGCAGACAATATACATCATTTATAATCTACCCAGCCATTGTCAGTCAAACATTACAGAGCTCATTCAAATCCTGCCTTCTTTTAAACCTCATTCCTGCTCTGCATGTATTGTTCCCACAATTCCTATTTTTTCTATGTAATTTGCTCCTACCCTTTTCTAAAGATCCAAATTCCAGTTATTTTATCTGTGTTACTATATTTACTACTTCTAGTAAAGCTGGTGTAGACTTTGATTTTCATTTTATAGTAATTGCTTTTTTGCCAGCCACCGTAATTAGACTCAGCAAGGCCTTACTATGTCTAGGCAATTCTGTTTCCTTATCATAGCTCAAAAAAATTACTTCCTTAGTTATACCAATTTGCTTACCTAGTATCTCTGACAGAGTAATGTGTAAGGCATTTTTAAAGTCTGCCAACTCATTACACTCACAGGAATTTTGTTCTCAATTATTTCTTTCTTCCCGATCACACCTCCAACATTTGCTGTCTACCTGAGGAAAAATTCTTTGGAGACTACTTTGGGTATAAAAATACCTATGTAAACACTTCCAAGCAAAGTATATTTTGGAGACATACATATATTCCCCATTGTTTCTTTATGAATTGTTATCCAGTCTATCTTCCCAATCCTTTCTAACATTTTCTGATTCATTCTTATGGTTATCGTGCAGTATTTAGTATGCTTTACTAATTATTCCTTTTTAACTGCAGTTTCTGTTCTTGATTCTACTAAAAACTAAGACCACTGCTGGCCTTTTGCTTAGGATCACCTTATTTCTTTCTCTTTGCCTATACTATGATATCAATCCTTGATAAGGAAGGCAATCTCAAGCCTACAGTCCAAATAAATTATTGGCCTCTTTCCATTCTATTACCTTTCCCTCTCTAATTATTTGCTCACAGTATCTTGGTTCTTTTGCCAGTTTTCTTCAATAAATTCCAGCCCCCTCTTGCATATTGTCTGTATCCATAATTGAGTCATCCCTATTGGCAGAATCTTCTTTTTCCATTCCTGTATTGGCTTAGTCCTTAGAATACTTTCTGCTACTTTTTAAATAGAATATTCTGCATGGTTATTGTTATTCTCCTTAAGGATTTGCATCCAAACTCCCAGTCTGTCCTTGTTTCTTGAGCTTCCCCCATTTCATCATCATCCCTTTCTACTTTGAATTATAGGTTTATGCTTGTGTTATTTATAGGAGCCTTAACCACGTAACTCTGTAATACCCCTTCAAACTGGGTAATCCCAAACTGCCTTGTTTAATTGGAAGAATCAGTTTATCCCACTTGACTCTTTGCCATCTTCCCCTCCCAGATAAATTCCTTCAGCTCTTTATTAATTGCTATTCACAACTTCTCCTCTTGTTGATAAAATATGGTCAATTCATGTATAAAACTAAAGGGACTAAAACTATTTTAACTGCCTGCATCTTCCAATCTTCCAATCCATATCCATATAACAGAGCTTACAGTTACTCAGTGTTTGTATTATCTTTTGTTTAGTCTCTTCCTACATATCCTTAGCTACCACACCAGAATCCTTTTCAATCCATACGACTAAATACGTCATTTTATCATGTCCCTATAAATATGGATATCCCTGAACCAATCTGTGTGTGGGTACATAACTTACAGCTATTGCCTTTGTTTTAGCTTCATTAATTTTGTATCCTGAAAACATGTGAAACTGCCTTAAATGTTCACAGCACTGAAATATACTTTTCTGGTTTAATCAGGTATAAAATAATATCATGCTCTACCTACCTACTCATATCTACCTCTATTTTCTATCTCTATACTACTACTATTTCCTCTTCTATTTCTTCTCCTCAAGGGCCTTCCTAGGCTGTGCTCCTGCCTCTGTGCTCAAAAAGCAATCTGTCTGTCATGTCTGTGTATACTGTGATGATGATGATGATGATGATGTAATGTATTAGTTTTTTTTTTTTTTTATAAAAATCTTTCTATTTCTATTTTTTCTTGTGTTTGTAATAATAATAAGTATTATGTATTATATTACCACAAAACATGTAGTTGAATTAGTGTCTCCCTTTTCTCTCCAGCTGTGATGGACCTCCCTCCAGTCGGACTTTCCCGGTCAACAAATGTAAAATAATAAATAAAATAAAATAATCTGCAAATAGAGTCATATTTTCTTGACTACCATGCCAAATATATCTTTGAATTTCTGAGTCTCTTATTTTCTTTGCCAATGTTTCTAAATATAGTGTAAATAACAAAGGGGAAAGATGATACCCCTTCCTGGTTCCTCTGCTCAAAAAGAAATTATCTGAGAGGAACCCACCAACTTTAATTTTTACCTCCGATCCTTCATATATTCTCCTAATAAACCTCATAATTTTATCAGGGAATGCAAATGCTTCCATTGTTCTGCTCAAAAACTAGTGGTGACAGTCTTTCAGTGGATGATAGCAATGGTGATCTGAGGGTAACATTCCATCATGACCTTTCATTTTGGGATCAGATGGCAGTAGTGGATGAATATTCCTTTGTCCATCTGGGAGACAGCAGAATAATGCAGTGTCTCCCCAGAAATGACTCAAACTTCATTACACATACACTGGTTTCTTCATCTCAGATTAAGGTTATCATCTGAACTTCTTTTTTGCAGGACAGTCCTGATTTTAGCAGCTGTGTCTGTGAAAGGAAATAAAAAAAACATAACAAACAACAAATGCCCTGATATTTCAGGGAAAAATAATTCCAAACGTTTCTCAAAATAATGAAAATAATATAAGACAATATATCTGATGTACTTTAATATATAAAACTGTGGAAACAACTGAATTCTGTAACTGAACAATAGTTTTGCTAATAAAGTGAAAGCACATCTTTTGTATTCATTATGTGTATTATTTGTCCTGCAAAATCTTATGCTACTGTAAAAAATGTCCCAGTGTGGGCATGTGAAAAGGCGGCAACCCTAGCTAGATTACTGCAATGCCTTGCAGTAGAGGCTGCTTGCAGTGGATTATCAATAACTCCAGCTAGTTCAGAACACTGCTGCCAATGTGCTGTTGGAAACTCTAATGCCATGTCATATTCTTCCTGTACTATGAGCTCTGCACTGGCTATCAGCCAGGTATCAAATCATCTACAAAGTTTTGTTTTTTGTTTAGTGTGTCCTATGTAGTATAGACCCTAACAATTTAACCTAAGTAGACCTTTACATTCAGTAAGGACTTTCTGCTCCACCACCACCTGGAGACTACTAGAGATCCCATAGTGCTCTTCTGACCTCTGTTACTTTGGTGCTTTCTTAGTGGTGAGCCCAATTTTGTGGCATTGTAGCAGAGCCCAACCAAGTTGATTTTCAACAGTCAGCATGGCACTTGAGTTTTATTAGATGTAATTGCATCATTTGTTTACATTTTTGAAAATTCTTGTTCTGTTTGTAAAATGCACATTGATGGTCTCATAAACGTTACAAAGCAAAAAAATTTTGATTGACTGACTGACTGAACAGCAAGTTAAATAATGCATTTATCACCTATCTGTCAATCTTATACCATATTTGTGCTTCATGGTTCCTAACATGGCTATAAAGCTGAATTAGTTGCATAGGGATATCATCTTACACTTGCATTGCATACCAGCACTGGACATCAAACCACAGGGAGGGGTGGTGTTTACTAGCTGATTTTTCTTTAACTGGAAGTGCTAAGGTCATAGTTGCACAATGTGTAGTAGCATATGTAGTGCATTGTTCTGCAAGTCCAAATCCCAATCCATCTGCACCACATGCTCCAGAGACCTCAACCTCATTACCACAATCAACAGAACATGCTGGAGGGACAGGTTCATAACCCAGAGACTGCCTATGCTATGGAATAGACTTCCCATACATGTCAATCAGAGCACCTCACTGGCCCTGTTCAAGAGAAATCTTGATGAGTGGATGGGAAATAGAAAATTCACCCCGGGGATCACTCCAGTGGCTCTACTCGACAAAGGCAATGAGAACTAAGGTCAGGTGGCACAATGCCAGGCTAATTCTATGGGTTAAGCTTGTAAAGGTTCCAAGGCCTTTAGCCTAGTACACACATATGAAACTATATGTAATGCCGACTTGTTTTGGGGTCTACTTTAGATTGGGTCTATATTATAACCGCAAAAGCCTGTTTCAGCGAATACATAAACGTTGACAGATATTGCACAAACTGCGAATACACCGAATGCCCTAAACTGCGAAATTCAAAATCTCGAACCAGCATAGATGGGCAATCCCACCGCTTACTACATACTACCCACCCAAACAAAATAAATAAACCACACACATACACTAACCAAAACCCTACTTTTAACCCTAAAGTATAGCTTGCATATACTACCATGTATGCACTTACCTTAACCCACACCCTAACCCTAAGGTCCGTAACTATCGCACTTACCTTAATGAGCTATACCCAAACAAAATAAATAATCCACACACATACACTTAACAAAACCCTACTTCTAACCCTACACTAAACCTTACATACATTACTATCTATGCACTTACATTAACCCGCACCCTAACCCTAAGGTCCTTAACTATCGCACACTTACCTAATGGAGCTATACCGCAGAAGGGCCAACTATGCCATTTCAAGATTTTGAATTTTGCGGTTTAGGGCATTTGGTGTATTTGCGGTTTATGCAATATGTGTCGAAGTTTATATATTCACTGAAACAAGCTTTCCTGGTTATGATATAGACCCCTTTAGATTACCATCTCGCAGGTTGCCATGACCAGCATACCATACCATACCATAGACATGAATACCATTGCTCTTATACCACTGTAAAAATTTGTTAAGAATATCATCTGTAACAGAAATGTTTCTTGCAGAAATTTTAGCCTCACAACTCCCCAGTCTGTAAATATGCTACCTCTGAGATTGCACCACTTGGGGAAAAAGGTAAATATTACTTTTTTTGTGATTTGTTGTGATGTCAGAGGAAGTGTTTTTTGGATATCCATAATGTGAAGTCAGCAACCAAACAGGGTGGGGGTGAGGTCTCTGCAAAAATGCTTTAATACTAGTGTACTCTGCTGTTGTTTTCTTTTATCACTTTTCTGGGGTGCTGGGTCAGTCTAAGCAGTGTAATGGTTGATGGGTGATTGGACTTTGGTGCCTTAAAGTAAGCTATATCATGGAGGAGGGCCTCATTTTTCTGTATACAGCCTCATTCTAGGTGTACCAGAGGTAGGAGAAGGGACAGATCTTAAGAAAAAAGGCTGTTAGCATAGCCACAGTTCCACGTCTGAAGTAATACCTCCTGCAGCATAGGAAGAATGTATTCCATACTATAGTTTTCTTGGCTCAGAATCTACTGAGCTTTTGGTGGCTAATGTTAATGTACTTGCTAACAGAGAACATTGAGTTAATATGTTGTACATGGAGGATATGGCTGAGTTATCTGGTGAAAGTACACAAATGTAGCCACTGCTATGACATTGGTACACATAATGTAGCACTTTGCATAATCAGACATGGCACTGTGCTCCAATAGTCGGATAGTAAAATCACCAAGGACATGAAGACTGACTCTTCTCCTTGTGTACTTCTGAAAATGGCAGCCTCCTTCAGGTCAGAGGATGGTCATGATAGCTGCATTTTTGAAATATCAAATACTTCTTCTGCATTGAACAATGTTGTCTGTCCTTTGTCTAGATGTAGTTTGTCTGCAGGAAATAAAGTGCATTGTATGTACACATCGGATAATGGGTACATTTTGAACAAAGACTATGGAAATGCAGGATGTAGAACTTGTTGCTTTAAGGATAACTAGATGACCGTATCAAAACTTAAGAGATATATAGATATGCAGTGAGCTTACACTTGTAAACAGATGTGCAATATGGAGCTTGCAGATGGCGCCATATATCTATGAGCTTGATTAGACCTGTGTATAGGTGATGATCTCTTGTGGCTCAGGCACATGTATGCATTAGCTATTGCACATCTTATATTCGGTACATGTAACATTATATATCACTGCATGTGTGTGTGTGTGTGTGTGTGTGTGTGTGTGTGTGTGTTTGGCATAGCTTATATTTGCTCTGCAGAAATTGCAGAGATTTGACTTTTACAGGGCACATTTTCCAAAAGTGTATACATGATCACTGTGATATCAGATGCTCCTGGGCTAGCTATGACTGGTATCTAGGCATCATGGCATACGAGGCATAAAGGTATCTACATAGCTGCATATACCAGTACCCAAATGACACAGCTCAACAGATTACCTTCTATAACTAAGAATATTTAGTGGGGAATGTTACCACCAGATGTGGCAATACAAGGTGCAGGTCACAGCTTATGAAGTGGCACATCTTTTTGTGCTATACTGTAGTATATTCTTAATTGCTCTCTGTGTATCATTAATACCAGTGAACGTCCAGTGTGTAGTGTAGGAGATGATGACATAAAACAATGCCTATTTGAAGTCTGAAGTTGCCTTATCTGTACAATCCATAGACACATGTCATTATATGTTATCGTTCATACATAGCCTCATGTAGAGAATGTGCACTTTTACATTTCTTCATGCATGTCCACTGTAGTCTGCAGTGTGATTTATGTCATGCATTGTGCAAAATGTGGATTACACACACCATGCATGTTTGTAATATAATAGGCTGTGACCACTGCCACAGAACAGACTGTGTACTGATACAATAAATGCTGCCTGTTTGGCACAGTTTTGACATACAATTTCCCTCTTGTGCATATGATACCCTCCCTAAGGTGAAAACTCTCTGCCTCAATTACTGTTCACGATTGGCTATACATTATATTGTAGACGTCCTCATGAACAATGTTGAAATTATGTACTGGTAACGTCTTCCACATTAATTAGTCTTCAAAGGATAAGCAGTGTCTCATGGAACACAGAAGATATTTGCATATGATTTTTTGAACACCTATTCCTCTGAACCATGTGCATTAACTGGCAGTATATCAGGAGATTTTCTTCCTTCCCTAACCCTGATGCCTGTTTTCAGGTGGGTGCTGTTCATCTCATAGGTGACCCTTCCACACATCTGCTCTACCTAACCAGGAACTGGTGATCTCCTTGGCAGGCTCAGACTCCCATGTCTGACCTTTATGGGCCATATACCTGTGGCCTGAGCCACAAGTAGCACATCTGTAGCAAGATGTCTACTAAATCCTTTCCTGACATGGATCAGCTGGTGTCAGCTGTTTGTTCCTATCATTCCCAAGCCATAGTCTCCAGTGAATTGACCTGTAGTCAAACCAAGGACATCTGGACCATTGGTAAGAATTTATAAATCGATGCATCCATCCATCCACAGCCCATTTTCCCATTTTTTTGCTCATGATGTCAGGGTGTTACTTCAACAGTGATAATCATCTAGATCCAAGGTTCATGGTAATGCCTTAAGTTTTACATGGACAAAGGCCACAATGCCAAGCATAATTAGCAGCTGTAACATGCATGAAAATCCTCTATGATATCCCTTGGGATATCAAGGAATATTATTACTGCATGCAAGTTGGGTCTTCAGCAAGTACTTGGGATGTTGATGCCTGACAGATGGGTAGCATATGACCAGCTAGCATTTGAAAAGCTCTAGTAGACCTGGCACTGATGACTGTAGACAGTCCAGTTGTTATCTGGATGGGACAGTCACTCTACTTTGTTGGAGTTAGGTATATCATATGTCTCAAGTCTGTTGAAAGGTGACTGTCCAACATATGTAGCTCTATGATTATTTGATATGTTATCCCAGCAAGGTTTCTGCATGGAAATATTAATGCAAGAGTATCCTGCTTGCTGTCTGATACCATCATCTATTGATTCTTTAGATGGCAATGCAGCCATCACATTTATTCTTTACCCACAGTACCACTCTGAATGATAGCAAACTTCAGTGTGTTGTCCTAAGCTACTGGTTCCTCTTATTGATTGCAATGGTGCCTTTAAATATTTATGAATAATATACATAATTTCTGTGTTGTCTACTTTCTGAGTCACCATGCTTCATTTTCATCAGCACAGCCTAGCCTCCTTGTTGAGAATAGTCAGTTTTCACTTTGCATACTGGAGATAATTACAAAGGACAGGGTTGATGAAGTCCTTATGTTAGCATAAGTCCCTTCTCCCAAGTCTGAACTGAGGGTAAGAACTTTCGTGGCTGATCCCAACTCATTAAGATTGCATGTCTTTTGCACTTCTGTCTTAATTGCATGCTGCAAACAGAAGACTTCAGCTGCTGAATGCACTGCTAACATTGGAGGTTCTAGCACACCAAGTCAGGAAACCTGCTGCACAAGCTGCACATCAGTCAGTCTCTAAAGCCATTGGTTTCTACCCATAACTGCTGTTCTTACAAGATGACTCTAAGTGTCTCTGTATTTTGGCCCGAGGTGAAAAATCTCTCTCTCTCTCTCTCTCTTTATATATATATATATATATATATATATATATATATATATATATATATATATATATATATATATATATATATATATATATATATATATATATATATATATATATATATATATATATATATATATATATATATATATATATATATATATATATATATATATATATATATATATATATATATATATATATATATATATATATATATATATATATTTTTTTTTTTTTATATATATGCATGTGTGTGTGTGTCAAGAGTTAGGTGCCTATGACACATATAGTGCTTTGACACACCTAATAGGTACACACACATAAAACAAGCCCAAGGGGTGGAAATTACAGATATCCTTGCAAAGCATGACAGTTCCCTTCATTGTAATGCATCTGTCAGTTTAATAATTCACTGAATACTTTATAACTGCGGAGAGAAATTATTTTCATTAGTCCTTTTAGATAATACTATAGAAATGCATTCATATTAACATTTCCCCCTTATTTAGTGCACAGTGTAGAGCAACTGTTATGCTCTGCACTTCTGAAATTTTACCTGTGAGATCCAATCTGAACACATGCATGCACCCTCCCTGTAGTGGCACTGATTGCCCACTCCCACACCAACTCCCCTACATCTCCATGACAACTCACAAAGCAAGAAGTTGGACACCAGTTTTCACAGTAAGTGTTACGAGTTATCTACTCATGAAAGCATCTATAAGAGCAGCAAACAAAGACTCCAGCCAGCCCACTTCAAACATCATTGGTTCTCACCTACAGAAGCTATTCCTTACCAGAGCAGATGTTGTGGTGGTGGCGATGGCAAAAATGCCCTGTCAACCTAAGTGCCACATATCTCTTTAAACAGCTTTTCCACAACACCAATCCCTAAACCCATAAAATACTGCCACCATCCAAGGCTGAATATGCAGTACAGACCACCTTGTAAATGTTGACAGCATGCACATAAGGTGTGTGTGTGTGTATGTGTGTGTGTGTGTGTGTGTGTGTGTGTGTGTGTGTGTGTGTGTGTGTGTGTGTGTGTGTGTGTGTGTGTGTGTGTGTGTTTGTAAATAATATCTCATTTGTATAGAAAATCTTAGATGTCTCAACATATCAAACTGCATGTTTGGCTTGACTCTGAAAGTTACCCATCCCAAATTGGTGTTCCTCAGAATCATCACAGGACAGCATTTGGGGCATCAAAACATGGGAATTCAGCTCTGCTCCCCTGATGACCAACATATTTGAATGAGACCCATTGTCCATAAGGTGCCTATGAGTTTCACCCTTGGTTTGAAATGAAACAGCTCATACTTGGAAAATATCTCTTCATTTACACTAATGAATTTAAGTTATTTACAAGTGAATTGGTGATGCTTTAATTTGATAATACTTATGCATGCAATGTGTGAGCATGTGCATTATTTTATGATGACTAGGATACTTATGTATGCAGTGTGTGACCATGCGCATATATTGTATGATGGACTAGGATACTTATGCATGCAGTGTGTGAGCATGTGCATATATTGTATGATGGACTAAGATACTTATGCATGCATTGTGTAAGCATGTGCATATATTGTATGATGGACTAGGATACTTACGCATGCAGTGTGTGAGCATGTGCATATATTGTATGATGCACTAGGATCCCATCAAGCATTGCTTTTCTCATTAATTTCTTGCGGGAATATGATAAAGTACTGCTGAAGAACGAAGGAATGACTATTTAACAGATTGCCAGTAAAACAGTAACAATGTTTTACAAATTCTGTAAAACTTTTAATGCTGTGCATAGAGGAGCATTAGTATTCCTAATTGTGGATGTTATTAGAATGAGTGAATGCACTTTAAAACATACATTGTAATTGAAAAACAAGCCTGAAAATAAATTACCTGTTTGCTATTAGACACTACTCAACTGCTAAAGTAATACATTTGAAAACAGAAAACACTGAGATATTTTAAGACTGCCCCATAAAAATTGTGTAGACATGCTTACATCTAAACATCATTATTTGCCGGTATATGACTCACTGAATAAATTTCACAAATTTTTTATTTAAATATAAATGTACATGTGAGCTACAGAATGATTATTTTGTGAAATATTATGATTGGAGTGAGTTAGTTTAATAACATTTTCAGTCTCTTGCATGTGCTAGGTTTAAGCATTTTAACACTTTAAAAAAATCTGTATTCAGTTTTATTGTGTTACACAGTAACTTTTGAAACAAGCAGTGACTCATACTCCTCAAGTTTAAACTGTGCAGTTTTCCAACATGTGTGTACAAGGGACTGTAGACATGTTGCACCAAATGGATACATGTCTACAGCCCTGTTGTACACGTGTCTGCCACCCCATGTCCCCTGTGTACCGCCATCACACAGTGGGAGGGTACTGTAGGTGTTCCATGATATACAGATGTTATGCTGTGGGCAGAAACAGGAATATTACACAGGCTCCTTTGGCAACTGCCCTGGTAACTAACATGTGAATGTTATTGCCATTGACACTGCTAGAGTGATATGTGTGGGACACATATAAAAGACTGGTATAGACAAAGTGCAGTAAACTCTTGTACCTCTCATGAATACCCCATCAAGTCTGTGTACATAACACCTTCACACAAGTTGGTTATTGCAAGATTACCACAGACCTACTACGTTATTTGATCAAGCTGTAACTACCATACTCAATGGATACTTGACCACATTGTTGTGTCATGAATACATTTTTAAGTGCTGGTGTGTTGGGTGCACATCTTACATTAGCAATGATGTTTATCATCAACATCCATTGCTCCTAATACTTGTGGTGCACATTGCTACAGTATGTCACACACTGGATAGAGGTAAGGATCAACACTTCCTACTCACATCCCATACATTTTCAGCAACTGTGTTAGTATGAATTATACCCCAAAGGCATCATAAACAAGGCACAGCACTATACTACTTCTTGTTTGTGTATCATTGTAACTAGCCATGCTCATACCACTCATTGTACTTTTTATATAGAATAATGCCAGCAAAGCTCTCTTGTGTTTTGTGGTTGCAGTGGAAATGCCAGAATATATTTGCTTTAGGTGCCATTATACAATGGTTTATGTCAGCTGTGCGGTATGATGTTATGTCATCAGATTTTGCAGGTAACCCACAGCTTCACCATGGCTACAGTGTATTGTTGAGGTAAGATACTTGTCCTATGATACATAATGAAACCATAAAGGTTCCAAACTCTGAACTACATGATGCTGTACTGCCTTTAGGACACACACACACACACACACACACACACACACACACACACACACACACACACACACACACACATGGATGTGAACATGTGCATAGACACATACACTCACACATGCACACAGAGAAACACACACATGTGTGTCTCTGTTATACTATGTTGTACAACTGATCTGTATGTACTGTTAGATACTCTGCAATATGGTTCTGGATGCAGATATCTGGCAAAAGCATAACTGTGCCTTGGATAGTTTGCATATTCCCAGAATTCCTTGCATAAATGTGCCTTTTGTCAGTTGCTACATTGGTGATAATGCCATGGAATGTTAAAGGGTGGTGTTACCTACACATGTTTCAGGGCCACAGTGCATATAGTTCCCCAGCATTTCATATGCACTCACTTTAATAGAAATAAGTAATCTGCTAACATATAGATATGCATGTAACTGTAGTACCATATCAGTATTACTTTCAGTATAGTGTACTCTGCATTACGTGCCAATAGCGGTCTTTAGCTGTGTGCTATTGTTGCTAATTCATTTGGTTTACAGCCTTTTATGCACTATTTGTGGTACAACTGGGATGCTTGCTTGTATCATTGGGAAGTTAGAGTATATATTAACTATATCTGAGGTGCAGGTGTAATTGCATGCAGTCTCCCTCAGAATTTCTTTCTTTGGACTGTATGCCATTGACATACCTGTCTTTGATGCAAGAATTCCAAGCAGGCAAAGGACACGCATGGCATAAAACCAAACAATTTATTTAGTAAAAGACATGTAAGCACTTTTGCATAGTACTCCTCCGCTTCATTAGACATAAAATTCTATCACAAGCCAAAAATTGTAAACACTGTTAAGCATAGGAGTGCTAAGCAAAAGCGCTTACATGTCTTTTGTTAAATAAATTGTTTGGTTTTATGCCGTGCGTGTTCTTTCCCTGCTTGGATTTCTTGCATTATATTTTTGTAGCCTGGTCTGGACTTTATCTGGTGCAGTGGTTTTGCTTGGATTTCTTGCATTATATTTTTGGAGCCTGGTCTGGACTTTATCTAGTGCAGTGGGTTTTTTGGATTTCTTACATTATATTTTTGGAGCCTGGTCTGGACTTTATCTGGTGCAATGATTTTGTTTGGATTTCTTGCATTATATTTTTGGAGCTTGGTCTGGACTTTATCTGGTGCAGTGGTTTTATTTGGAATTCTTGCATTATATTTTTGGAGTTTGTCTGGACTTTATCTGGTGTAGTAGTTTTGTTTGGAATTTTTGCATATATTTCTGGAGCTTGGTCTGGACTTTATCTGGTGCAGTGGTTTTATTTGGAATTCTTACATTATATTTTTGGAGCCTGGTCTGGACTTTATCTGGTGCAGAGGTTTTGTTTGGATTTCTTGCATATATTTTTGGAGCTTGGTCTGGACTTTATCTGGTGCAGTGGTTTTGTTTGGATTTCTTGCATTATATTTTTGGTGCCTGGTCTGGACTTTATCTGGTGCAGTGGTTTTGCTTGGAATTCTTGCATTATATTTTTGGACCCTGGTCTGGACTTTATATGGTGCAGAGGTTTTGCTTGGATTTACTGCATTATATTTTTGGAGCCTGGTCTGGACTTTATCTGGTGCAGTGGTTTTGTTTTTTTTTTTTTAATTTGAGCAAAGAGGCTACTCAAGTTCAGAATTCACAAATGTGATAACAGAGGCATGGAAAGTTAGATCAACAAGATGTAAGCCTTACATGGGCTCTCAAGAAACTGATATGAGAACGTCTGGCAATAGAGACATTGATAGGAATAAGTTTAGAGTAGTTTTTCGATTTGCAAGTGATATCAATAAGTATACAGATATCATTAAGAAGAACTGGCACTTACTACAGGAAATACCAGACCTTGTCCCCATGACCGGTGACACACCAAGTTTTAGTTTTAAGAAAAACGTGTCATTGAAGCAACATCTTTGTAATAAAGAACACCAACCCCATAGAAAAAACCTCTCCAACAGACAAGGCACTTTTCCATGCAGGAATTGTGCAGCCTGTCAGTACATTTATATTAAAAATGAGTACATTCATCCGATGAAACATTTTAGGTTATATACTAAGAAATACTATGATTGTAAGAGTACAGATGTTATTTACTTTAGTTTTTGTCAAGCATGTTATGCCTATTACGTAGGAAAAACAAACAGAACTTTTAAAGATAGAATATTAGAACATGCAAGGGATATACAAAATTTGAAACAATCTAATGACTTAGCAAATCATATTTTAAATACAAACAGTACTCACTGCTTCAAATTTTTGGTTTTACAACAAGTATTAAGGACAAATAGAGGTGGGGACATAGAAAATTATACGGAAGAGTTAGAACAGAAATGGATTATCAAGCTGAATGCAGATAGATATCCGGGCTTAAATGGTTGTACTTCACTAGTCCCTTGCCTTAAAGCAAGATGTCTTAAACATTAATTTCTAGGTTTTAATGTGGTACTATGGTCCATCAAGCTTTTGCATTTACTTATATATATATATTTAAGATTTTATATAGGACATTTTTATATTATATATATTTTTTATACTTTTACATATATTATGGTTAATAATGATGGTTTTATAGAGAGACGTACTTTAAGGTTGGTTTTAAATACATAGTTTGCATAAGCTTGTACTAATAGTTTTTAATAGTTAAATTATTTGACTGTATTGCTTTAAATAGTTGAAACCACACTAATTGCTTAAGTACTTAACCAAGCATGGTTTGCATTAACATTGTCTGATGAAGCAACACTGAGTTGTGAAAGCGCTCACCTACTGTTCTTTTCTAAATAAAGTTACTGTGGATAGTTTCAGTGTGTAACTTTGGTGCCTCATTCTATTCTTATTGTTTTTGCCTATACCTGTGTTTGAGCGATACCATTCACAGGGTGCCATATACTTTTCCATAATCCCCACCATTGTGAATGGATTAACTGTGCTGTATAAACCTACCAACTATTCCAGTGGGTTACTTAATTAATTTAGTAGGGCAGAAATGCATATAACACACTATTTGCATATTGTCACATTCCCCAGCAATATGCCTGTATTTGTTTTGTGTTATGTAAAAATCTTGTTGTGGGCACCGAGGCAGCATTGCCAACAGAATACATGTTTCAGTTATATCCTAAGTGAGGTGAGTATGTCTACTGTGGTAATGACTGGAGTTTACCATGTATTATACACAATTCATAGGTTCGTAGGTTGGTACTAGGCTATCGGCCCTAGGGCCTATACAAGCCTAGCCATAACAATTCCCTGGATATTTCTTTCCACACTATTTACTTCCCTGGACCCCTGTCTAGCAGGGTGACTGACATGATCCCCAGGATGAATTTCCTATCTCCCATCCAATTGTCAAGGTTCCTTTTGAAGAGGGCCAAAGAGGCGCTCTGCTTGACGTGTATGGGCAGTCTATTCCAGAGTATGGGGAATCTCTGGGTCAGGAACCTATCCCTCCAGCATGTTTTGTTCATTGTGATGATAAGTTTTAGATCCCTGGAGCATGTGGCTCTGAGGGATTGGGATTTCTTTAAGTGGAGCATGTCCAACAGCTCAGGGTTTGACATGGCCTTGTATATTAAGCAGAGATTGCCTCTGAGTAGTCAATATGTGACAGAGTATAGCTGGAATTTTTTAAGGTGGTCAGCATAGGGCATCTGCTTTAGGCCTGTGATTCTTTTAGTGAGGTATTTCTGCGGTCTTTCCAGTTGTTGCAGATGTTTTGAGAGGTACATACCAAATGGGGCGTTGTATTCTATAATGGGTCTAATGAGGGATGAGTACAGTGGGACAATGACCTCCTTTTTTCTGAATGAAAAGCCCTCAGTGATGAGGTGTGCCACATAGAAGGATTTCCTGACTGTTGTGGTGATGTGGTAATCGAAGGTGAGACCACTGTCCACCTGTGTCCCTAAGTCTCTCATTACACTTTCGGTGTTTAGTGTGTTGCCACCTATATGGTAATTCATGGGTGCATGGCTTATCCCAAAGGGGATAACTATACACTTCTTGGCATTAAGCTTGAGCCCATGGCTCTGGCAGCAAGCATCTGCTTCTGTAAGGCCCTTTTGTAGAATATCCACATCATTTGGGGATTCAATAATGGCTCCCAGTTTGCAGCCATCTGCGAACTTTGCTAGCCAGAGTCCCTTAGTGTTGGCCTGTACTTCAGAGAAGTAGATGCCAAACAAGAGCGGTCCCAGGACTGAACCATGAGGTACTCCACTTGTCACTTGTCTGGAGCTGGATTTGGAGTCGGCTACTTTTATAGTCTGGGTTCTGTCAGTAAGCCAGCTGGCAACCCATCGAGTGATGTAAGGATTTATGCCCAGCTTAGTAAGTTTATCTATGATTCCAGAGTGGGGGATGGTGTCAAAGGCCTTGTCAAGGTCCTGATAGGCTGTGTGGACCACCTTACCCTCGTCCCCAGCTCTGGAGACTGATTCAAAAAAGTCACTCAGGTTCAGGAGACAAGATCGGCCCTTCATGAACCCAAATTGCATGGGATCCAGTGTTTGAAGTTTGCCAATGTCTTTGTTTATAAGTTCCATGATAATACGTTCCATGACCTTACAGATCAGGCTCGTCAGACTGATGGGGCAGAAGTTCGGGGATCCAAGGTGGATCCCCCCTTGTGGAGTGGGATAATTGCAGCTGTGCGCCACTCAGTGTGCATGAAGCCTGAGGTGAGGCTATGATTAAACATGACACTTAGGTGAGGTGCCAGTTCATTTTGTAGTTCATGTAGTACATAGCCCAGGATGTCATCTGGTCCCATGGATGCTGTAGCTTTGGAGAGTGTGCTTTCTACCTGTGTGGCCATGATTACCAGAATTTGACATCTTTTGGTATTGAGATAGGCCCTTTAGGGGATGAGAGGGGGGTGAAGTTGGCACTAATTTGATCTGCCAGGATATTGGCAATGTCCTTGGGATCAGTATATTTAATGCCATTCTGTTGTAGCTCTGAGCAGATCTGAGCATTGCCATTTAGATTCTTGACATAACTATGGAATGCCTTGTGGTTGTCTTTGGACTTTTTGGCAATTTTATTTTTGTAACTAGCTTTGGAGGATTTTGTGAGGGATCTCAGCTTCCTACTGAGGCTGGTAAGAGTTTTTCACATCCTGGGATTTTGCAACAGTTTTTTCCTTCTGTTGTATAGTTTGTTTATGGCAGGGGACCGCCGGATTGGCTTTCTTTTTTTGGAGGAGAGCATCTTGGTTCTATTTGGGATGGCACAATTCATGCACGAGTGGATGTGCTCATGCATTGCCTTAGTGTAGGATTCAGCAGTCGAACTTTTAGATCCCGTCTGCATGGGTGTCATGAAGTTTGTCACTTCTGACTTCAGTAGCATGAAGTTGGCTTTGAGAAGATTTTTTATGGAGGTTTCCTTAATGGGGGGGGGGTGTGTGAAGTGGATGTCAAGTATGATTTGCTTATGGTCAGACCTGAACAATGAGGGGGTGACCACTGGTGTGGAGCATCTATCTCCCATGTTGGTAATGACCAGGTCTAGGATATTGGAGCCCCTGGTGGGACAATGGATTAGTTGATCCAGGGCATTGAAATTTATGAATTCCAAGAACTGTTGGGAAAAGGTGTTGGTACCCAAGTAGTTTTCTCAGTTAATGGCAGGGTAGTTGAAATCACCCAGTATTAGGGTGTTTGGTTGTATCTTAATATTTTCCAGTACGTTTAGAAAGGTGTAGTGAGAATCTTGGGACATGGTGGGGGATATGTAGCAAGCTACAATTTGGATTGTAGTCTTACCTAGTGTTAGTTGCACCTGGAGAATTTCAGATGCATTGTGTTGGGCAACTAGCCTTTAGGTGTGATTATCCTTGGTGGACATGGACACTCCTCCACCTTTAGTGTTTCGGTCTTAGTTTGATGGACAAAAAGCATGGTAAGAGTTGTAGCCTGGTATTGCAGGTGTGCTCTCTGGAGCCTTGAACCAGGTCTCAGTTACTGCACAGATATCGATACCTGTGTCATATATACACGCAAATGCTGTATTTTGGTACGAGAGCAAGATGGATATTTTGTATGTGCTTTGCATCTTTGATAACACTGTGGTGTCTATGCCCTAATTGCTACCATTAGTTATACCATAGTGGGAGCACAGTTCTTTACATGTGGACCCAATTTGACTGCATTTGATATTGTTGCATTGTTTTTCTGTTGCATAAGGCATGGTGCAATTGTGTTTTTTGTCAGGTTCCTTAACATCCCTCTTGGAACTTGTAAAACACATTACAAGGTGATATAATACACCTACCACTACATCTACCTCTGATATTTGCACTGTGAGGAGTACAGGGACAGCTGTTCTGTTGAACACACTGCCTACTGGGGCAGGTGGACCTACTATAATTTTATATTTTCTGTTGGCAAAACACGTCTGTGAAATACAATTCCTGCATAGCCCAGGTAGTGGTAATTACATGCAGTGTCTTGTACACAGGGCATTATTAAGTAGTTTGTGTGTAGTGTGGCATGAATACAGATCATCACTGCATAGACTACAATGGGTATACCCAATATCAGAATCAGATGTCACAGTATCTACTTAGGTGCACACAGTGTCTTCACCTCTCCCTATGTATGTGCTGCATGTCAGGCATATGTCCTACATATAATTTCCATTCCTATCTATGCAATGTGTCTGTATGGTATTTACTAAGCCTCCTAACATGGCATGGTGTAAGAGAGGAGAAATATACTTGAAGAATTGAAGAAATGTTTATATCAGCATTAGTTGCCCTCCAAAATAAGTGGCTCTCACAAAGCCAAATAGAAAGCATCAATTATTCAAAGGTTGACCAAGTATGAAACAATAGCAAACACAGTATTGCATATGCAAGCAAAACACCATTGTATTTATGACTGCTAAACCTACATTTTGACTATCACACCTTCTAATATATATATATATATATATATATATATATATATATATATATATATATATATATATACACACACACACACACACACACACACACACACACACATGCATATATATGTGTGTATGTATATATATATATATATATATATACATATATATATCTATATATATATATATATATATATATATTTATACGTATATACACATTTATATTTATAGTAACTCCATAACTCCATGGAATGCACAAATGCCACACAAGGACAATCACCTTAACAAAAAAAAAAAAAAAAATTCAACAAAGGCAGCAGTCTACCAAAAGCAAAACAACACTTGAGAGTCAGTGAAATATCTTCTTGGCATAATCAATCCCCAGGATTCAGCAGACTTCCATGCAGGAATAGCTTATTCCTGCATGGAAGGAACTATTCCCATACAGCACAGCAGCATTCCATGCATATTCATGAAGGCGCGCTGCGATGGTGTTAAACAGACACAGATCTGTGTACAAGTGCACAGGGTGTGTTTGAGAGCACAGCTCTCACAATACACATGCCCCCTGCACACCAGAATTGCCGTTTGGCAATATAAAATGAATGGGAACACTCATAATATCCCCATCCCATCAGGGTAAGAAATCTTGTTAAAGCCATTAGGGACAATCATCCCTACCAAGGCAAAAGTTGAAAGAATAAGACATATAGCATAAGCACACCTCCCAACCCATCAGAGTAAGGAATGTGGACAAAGTCATAAGGAAAAATCATCCCACAATGCAGAAAGCTGATAGAATGACAGGTTCTGCATTAGCAGGGATATTCTGAAGGGTACAAATAATAAAACACAACAAATATTTTTTTTTATACATGCGATAAAGTTTAAGCCCAGCTGCATGGGTGTGCTCATTGCTTAGCTATGCTTAGTCCAGCTTAAACAGCACAAGAAGTTAAATAGCAAGAGACATCCAACATAAGCAGTACTGCAATATTGTAGTGGTTAGAGCGTATGCTTTTAAACAGCAATTTTGGGTTCAATCTCCCTGTAACTAATTTGCATTTTACATGTGAAAGCAGTACATTAACTTTGTTTTTTTTTTTTTATAATTAGCTACTAAATAACATATATTTGTTAACCAGAGTACTGTACTAGGTACAGATGTGAGGTGTCATTTTAATAAAGTTGTGAAACCTCCATATAAACACAAGTGCCCCATATAGTATAGTCACACATGAATAAATGTAATGAAAGCACATTGGGGCATGTTAGGGACAGTAAACAAATTTATAATATGTAATGAATGGTGACTCAATCCCATACAGCAGATAGTCTATAAAATAAAAAAATAAGCAATGCTAAGCATTGCATAGCTCTGCTTACTAAGTGTAAGCATTGTGTAAATATGACTGATAAGCAATGAGTAGTCCAGCTAAGTGGATTTCCCCTTTAGTAAGCAGTGCTGAACCTGCCCCTTTAAGCACTGCCAACCTTAGCTAAGCAGGTTTGCCCATAGCTTAGCTTAGCTCAGCATATTCAAAATTGTCCAATCATGGCAAAGGGTGGGAAATCGACCATATTTAAACCCCGCAGGTGGGAATACAGCTCATAACTGGTTGCAGCTTCCCACTGTAGGCAGTATGGCAGGTGTTGGTGAGGGCATGCACTTCTGGGCACACTGCTGGTGCATACAGGAGTCCAAGGTCATGGTAGGACTCCTGGTAAAAAACCATGATGAGAGAGTGCTGCAGGGCTAGTACCAGGGCTCCCAATATAAAGCAGAAGCCTGTGACTGTCTCGGCCATGATCTCACCAGTGCCACTGGTATCCCTCAGACTGGTGAGCAGGTCAGGCACCATTATGCTGACTTGAAGCGAAGGAAGAGGGAGCTTTTGGACAAGTGGGTCCAAGACGCAAGCCAGAGGGGTGATGTCCCAGCAGTGTGTAAGTATTCATATCAATAACTGTTTATGAAAGCCCAGCCTGTGTATGTGATGGATAGGTATGCCTATATATTTCTCTATTCCTTTTACAGCTGCAGCTGAGCGGGCTGTGAATCAGGAAGCCCATTATAGTAGGTTGCAAAGGCTGCATCGCAAGGCTGGTGAGTAACAATCCTGCTTGTAGTAGTCATACCAAATAAATATAAAGTAGTAGAAAGTCACCTGTCAGTATAAAAACTGTGTATGGGTTGTACTGAATAAACCAGACAATATGACAGCAATACTCCCTTATTGGTGATATTTAAGTAAAACTGTAACTGCCTGGCAATAAAGTTCTAAATTCTGGACTGGTTGTGTTTACTCTGGTATTGTATGGCATTTAGTGTTGCATTCTCTGAATAGTAATGTGTTAACCACTGTTACGCACAATATGCTACACAAAACATATGTCTAGGAATGTCTATATAAGACTTCTGTAAGTACAAGGTCAGATTGTACAACCAAGAGAGACTTGGGCAGAAAACACTAAAAGAACAGACAGCATTTTCTAAACAGCTCAATCTGATGAAACAGGAATTATTGTATTTTTAGCACACACAGCCATAGTTCGAATCCTGGGAGTGGTAGCAAGCTGTAAGCATAAGCATAAGCATACCTCTCAACTGTACAGATTTTCCCAGAATGTTCAAATATTTGGCTCATATTTTTGTCCTGTTCCTCTTTTTTTCCTGGCAAATCAATGGGATGATCCCAGGATTGTAGCCACCAAATAATGACATGCATTTGATTGTGAGACTTCAAATCCTTCAGAAAATGTATATTAAAACAAATCCTGCTACTTCAGTAACTGTCTAAAAGTTTATAAAAGCAATATTCAAAATATGTTCCTATTTGTACCTGTTGTCAAGCTTTGTCCGCATGTTGTGCATTAAGAGATTGAGAGGTATGTGCATAATTTTGACTAGGAATCTGGGAAAATGTATAAAATAGTCAGGTAATGTTAACAAACATTCCCTTCACAAGTCTACCAGGTAAGTGAGTTAGAATTTAGCTATAAGACTGTTGAAGTATACACTGTGTACAAACATACCACTGCCCAAACCAAGGCCATAGGGTATTGTAATAATACAGAAAAGTCTTGAAGAATTTTAAGTAATTACCAGCCAGGAAACTTTATTTGTAAAAAATCCTTAACGCTGAAATTGTACAAAGCATTTTCATCCAAGTGTCACCCAGACTTCTATCTAATAGTTACTTGTTGATTTTATACGTTTATTGGCTTAATTGTCAATCAAGTTTAGGGTATATAGGTGCAATTATCATTGTGTTAGTTGTTTTGATTTCTGAAGAAGTCTGGGTGACACTCGGATGAAAATGCTTTGTACAGTTTCAGTGTTAAGGATTTTTTACAAATAAAGTTTCCTGGCTGGTGATTACTTCAAATTCTTCAAGACTTTTCTGTTTGTTGTTGGCTTTGGTCTTGGCTCATTTTTTCTTGATTATTGTAATAATACCTGTAGAGTAATGATTAGAGCAATGATCATTAAAGTTGTGAGTATTGCAAGGATATACACATTGCTAATTGACATCTCCCCCCACCATATCTGCAACAATAATCTAAACACACAAATCAATGGGCATGTTTACACCAACCCTACTGTAGGGACATATGTCCTATTGTTCAACAAATATTGAAATGTGTTTCTATTAATGTTTCATGTTGAAATACTATCCTTGGTGGCCTGTTGCTATCAATGTAACCTGCATGCTGTTGTAATGGCCACTGTGGTTCCATATATGCATGTGTTCTGTTTGCTATGCAACTATTCCAAATCAGTTGTTTTGGGTTAATGGGAATATCTATGCATGCTGTTATAACTAATCCTGGATTGTGTTGACTATTACTAACCCACATATGTTCTAAAACTGTAACAGCATAGCATATTTGGGAAGGCCGGTCTCAGCAAATCCACCTCTCCCATCTCATCTGGCCATGGCACCGGGCCCCAGCATGTCTGGGATCCACCCTGGGACCACCTTGTCCACTGGTCCTGCACCACCTTTGGGTGGAACCACCTAAGGGGATGGGGATCATCCCCCCTGGGCGTGGGCACGGACAGGATCCTGTCACCAGAAGCCAAGTCCAGGGTTTGTAAATGATATCTCATCTTTATCTATATATCAATTCATAAAATATGTTATAATAATGATAATTAATAAAAAGTTATTAATTAAAAAACTTTTTATAAATTAGTTACTTATTTTCAGACCTCTCTGCACAATGCTATAAAATAATATGATAATAATGAATTATAAGAAGAAATATGATAACATGTATATTTATGTTTAAATAATTTTTAACTTTAAAATAACAAATTAACTAATACATGACAATTATACCTTTCATCATAAATGTAAATCCATTGTTGTATTTTATACTTTCTCATACAGATATTTCAAAATAAAAAGTGAATATCTTTACTTCATCTAAACCAAGACGGAATCTAAAGAAGTATTAATACATATACATGTGGATGTCTTTATGTACAGATACATGTATATGCATATAATTGTTTGTTTATTTGTTTTCCGTTCATACCTATATCATATAAAATAGTTCCTCTATTACACAATTTAATCTAACATGATAATCTATATTATTGAACTTTGATATTATAAAGTTTTTATATGTTAAATATAATTTATAAAAAGTTTTTTAATTAATAACTTTTTATTAATTATCATTATTATAACATATTTTATGAATTGATATATAGATAAAGATGAGATATCATTTACAAATGTGTGTTTTAACTTTAAGTATACATATGTATGTATGTTTGTTAAATTTGAAATTGAGAGTTTGATTATTAATATTCATCAAAAAGTATGTGGTAAATCACTTAGAAAATTACAAATATACATCATTTCCTGTCATTTGGTATAAAACGGGAGTAGGGGAGATCTCCCGTTTTTTCTGAAGAAGTTCACGTTTAAAATAAAAAGTGAAAGAAAGCGCTAAATATTTATCTGGCTGTGTGGATTCCTTCAAGTTTGTTGGCCGCTGATACTTTGTTCATTGTTAAAAAAGGGCAATCTGTTCCTAAAAAATAATCTTGCCCCATACATAGCTGTCCATTTCGCACATGTGTCCACTGGACACATGTAATCTGGTCTAATTGGCTTCACAACACATTATTGTTGTCCTCACCCATCTCTCAGGTGTTTGATTGTCCAAATATACCTCCAAATTCAGTATATATGCACAGCTGTTGCTGTAGAAGAAATGGACAGCTATGGACCTTCCCCTACACCTGCCTTGCACATCCCTAGCTACTTTTTCTATTTCTTTCCCTCTTTGTGCCCCCTTTTTCACCACTTTCCTATCACCCTTTTTTTCTTTTCATTTCAAGAAATTAAAAGGGGTAAGTGGGAGTAAGCACTTTTAAGCAGTAGTAAGCAGGATTATTCCTGTTTGCATGGTGCTAAGCAATGCCTGCACAGATTAAGCACTTTTCAGGGTAACCGTGTGTAGGCATAGTTAACTGGAAGTTAGCAATGCTTACCACCACGCAAACCCCCGCAAACTCACTTACAACTGCTTAAAAGTGCCTTAATCATTCTGTATCCAACAGCCCTTGTTCTGCTTAGCAACAAAATGCTCAACCCTGCACTGTCTCAAACCCAAAACCCTGTACACCATATGGAGAGCAATGCACCACTACTTCATTAGAGCTCTACTGCTAAAGGTTTTTTCTAAATATATCATTCAATACAAGTATAGAATACTATGGAACAAACACTGTGGAACCCGCGTGTTTATAATATATAAATATACAAATATAGATGCGTATGGTGATAGATGCATATGAAAAGTGTATACATCAGATATATGTAGCTGTACATATGAGATTACACATATAGAATATGTACATATATATCATAGAATAATATAATGTATAGATATCAAACAAGAAGTATACTGATATATCGATATTCATATAAAAATATACATATATATATATATATATATATATATATATATATATATACATACAGAAAATATCTATACAAGGATAAATATATATGAACATAATATATACATATATAAATATAACTATATATATCTAGGTGTGTATACATATATATATATATATATATATATATATATATATATATATCTACATAAATATACAGATATATATATATATATATATATATATATATTTATATATATATATATATATAGACATATATATATATATATATATATATATATATATATATATATATATATATATATATATACATACAGACACATGCATATACAGATATAAATATATATGCATACACACACACACACACACACACACACACACAGATATATATATATATATATATATATATATATATATATATATATATATATATATATATATATATATATATTTGTGTGTGTGTGTGTGTGTGTGTGTGTGTGTGTGTGCATAACATATACTGCAGTTACATCCAGCACCATACCTCCCCACTCTTAAGTACAAGAGGTCTGGACAAAGGCTCCAAAATGGGAGGGCAATGGACCAACACTAGGGACACAATGTACATCCTGCAGGTAGAAATGTAGAATGTCACAACAGGAACAGGGTGTGTGTCAGCATACATGTTCAGAAGGATGCCAAGTCTGAAAGTGTAATGTATGTCATCATATACTGACAGACATCCCAATATGATCACAGTGATTTACCACAGGAAGGAATAAAATGATACTGTTCAACAGACCAGAAATACGGGCAATAAATGTGGACAGTCTGGAACAATCTGTCTGGTGACAGATATGCTCAGAACAGCTTAGTGCAAGAAAGCATAATCAAGCCTGGCAAAGTGGAGGGAGCCATGAAAATGTGGACATATCTGACATGCTCGTGTAGATGAGCTGACACGTGATGCAGTAACACTCTCCTGTCTGTTCCAACATCTATTGAGTGGAAGAGCACAAGTCCAAAACACAGAGACTTCCCAGGAGTAGGTCATGTAAATCTTCACATCCCCCCACTGATGTCTGAGACATACACAATGCTTATGTGGGCCAGGCAACACTACACATCTGCCAAATATCTGGACATAACATCACATTAGGGAAAATACACTGAGCTGCTAGCCATGTCACCAAACAATATCCAAACTACAGGCAGACTGACACAACAAAAAAGCAATCGTGCTATGTGGGAATACACATGTAATTGCAAATATACCAGGCACTCCATGGATGCAACAGCACTGAGAAATAGACAGCAGTGTGAAAGTGCATACAGTATAAGGAGTGTGTGAACCAAACTGTCAGCATGTTTGATACTCACACATTACCCCTACATATAATGGCCCAACACACAGTGTAGTATGATGCCTGACTGTGTTATGGAGCATATCACAGTCTTACTCTACAAAAATGTAGCACTTGATAGAGCACCAGAAACTGGATCCACATGCAAAGGCAGATAGCAAAGGAAGCATAACACTTACATCTACCCCCTCCCCCCAAGAAATAACATATTCACAATACACTGCTACACAATCCTGACAGTCTGTCAACAATAGCCAGAAATACAAAGACCTCCCTACTGTACACACTCCCAAAGAATGTCCAGGCCTTATCATCATATATAAGGCCTCTTACACATAAAATGTCTGGCATTCTGATACCTAACTGGGATGATATTACGACTTACGTCACTAAGTAATGATATACCATATCTCAGTACCTCTGACTGCATGGTATATGGACAAAGTTTGACATACTCATGGACAGAGGCCTAAACACAGGTCCAGGATGGAGATATTTCTGTTATAAACTGAGAAAGTAGCTGGTGTAGGTCAAATCCTATCCCCCTGTCACATACAGTGCAAATGTGAACATCCCACACTCTGCTGTGTCCAGCCCTGAATCCTGCCTGTCTGTTCAATCCCACTGTCTGCAACCAGTATAATGTAGCCAGTCACACTACCCTCCTGTAGACTTTACAAATCACTCTTAATAGTACTTGTCTGTCACAAATAACTCCTGACGACTCCCCTCCCTACTACACACAACCTGCCTGTACTCTCTTGTATACCTCTCCCCCACACTGCCCATGACTCTGAACTGGTGTTCCCAAGTAGTTAGACCTATCCACCTTCCAAACTGTCTGCCCTGCATTGTCACCATTCCTCTATCCCCCACCCTATTCACACACATGTATTATTACTTAGTTTTGCTGGCCATCATTCCTCCCCACTCTACAACATAACCCCATATCCCCAGGGTCTCCCTAATCTGTTCCATAATCTCACTACAGACCACAATGTCATCTGAAAACTGTACAGTCAACAGGGGCCCCTGTCTGATCATGTCTGGCAACCTGTCCCTCACCACTGCAAATGTGAAAGGACACACAGCTGACCCCTGATGTACTCCCACCTCCACCTTAAATCCACCTGTAATGTCAAAACCAGAAATCACTGCAGTCACACTAGCCTCCCACATATCCTGTGGTGTCTGACAGACTCGTCTGGCACCCCTGACCTCCACATACAATACCACAACTACTCTCCAGGCAACATGTCATATGCTCTCTGTAAGTGCACACAGACACAATGCAGCTGAATGTCAGCCTCAGTGCAGAGCTCCATCAACACTTGTGGATCAACATTTGCATCCGTAATGCTCTTACCTGGCATGACACCATGATGCAAATCATCAATCATCACCATGTTCTCAACCTAGCTGCCACCACCCTTTACCATTCCCTCATCCTGTGACTGATCAATGTTATACCTCACTTGTTGCTACAGCTCTGCAGATCACCCTTGTTCAGATAAGCAGTACTCATACATATTCGTCAACATCTCACACATCCTCTCACTTTCCAGGATTACAATAAAAAATCCAGTTAAAAATACCACTGCCAGGTCTCAGAAACACCTCCAGGTATCCACAGTTATGTCACCTGGAGCAACAGCCTTTCCATTGTTAAACCCCCTCATAGCTATCCTTATATGCTCCTTGATAATCTGTTGCATCTCCTGATTAACCATACCCACCTCAGCCAATCTTCCCTCCCTCCTCCATTTTCCTCATGGAACAGGCCATCAAAGTGATGTTTCCATATGTTCTAAACACAATCCTAGCTTGTATGTTTCACCCATAGTCCTTTATCATCCTGTTTTGCTGCACATCCTTCCTAGATATGTGCTTCTGTCTAGCCAATAGCTATAGGCCCTATACACCATCTGTGCTGTCCAACATTACATACAACCACAGACTCCACATCTGTATGTCAGACTCCACATCCATAACCATGTGCAACACTCTCTTTGTCATGCACCCCATCTCTTTATACTCATGTCTTCTACCTACATCTGTCTGTCAATCCCACTTCTCCTTTGCCAACACCTTTCTCTGCATACTCCCCTGTACGTATTCATTCCACCACCATGTGTGTAGGAGCAGTCACCATTTGGGCAGCATGTCAACCTGTGTCTGATTGAGCATAGTAGGTCACAGGTGCATTAATGTAATGCTGAGTATGAGTACAAATTGGACCATCCACTGAGGGCAATCGGAAGGCCATCCCCACATATGTCAGTGATCTCACAGGCAACTATCCAACCCACTCTGTAATGGAGGTCTGCCACAGCACATACACACACACCATAGCTACAGATGACCAGCTTCGGACATGTTTAGGACAAAGATCACCCCCCTGACTCAACATTAGTATAGAAGGATATGCACACCACATGCACCCCTACCCTCACCATTAATCAGGTGCAAACTGCCTACGTACACATAATGCTATGCATGTCCATACAGTTCTGCTAGGTACCGGAGTATTATATGATGTAATGTTGTGGCTACTGATACTCATTACTTGTGAGCTGTCTCTGTAAAGAAAAGTGGAGAATGTCTGATGTCCTGTGATGTGTTTTTCCCTGTTTATGTCTTTCAGGTGTGAAGCAGAGGCTTCCAGCCTATGATGTCCAGGAGGCAGCATCCATAACTGAGGCCATCCTGGAACACTACCGCATTCTCTTCAATCGGGGTCGCCAACATCAGCGGGAGAGGACAGCCATCTGGGAAGACCTCACACAGAGAATGAACACCTTGGGAAACCATAGATGCATGTATGAACAGGTCAGGTACAGAGCAACTGACCTGATTCGGCATGCACATCAACGGGCTGCTGCAGAGGTGAGGGACCATTCTGCTACTGGTGGGGGGCCAGCCAGGGAGGCCTCACTTACAGCAATGGAGGAGCTCCTTGCCAATATGTATATATGTATGGATATGCATATATGTGGACAAATCTATACATACTAAATATATATATATATATATATATATATATATATATATATATATATATATATATATATATATATATATATATATATATATATATATATCTATATATAAGTTCATAGGTTCATTAGTAGGTACTAGGCTATCTGCCTGAGGGCATTTATAAGTCTAGCCAGAATGTGTTGGCTTTCGCTGCCCCATTGATTAATTAACTGATCCTCTGTAAAGCAAAGCCAATGAAGTGATCCCATGGGTGTATTTTCTGTTACCCATCCACTTGTCAAGGTTTCTCTTGAAGAGTGTTAGTGAGGGGATCTGCCTAATGTAGTTTGGAATTTTGTTCCAAAGCATGGGGAGTCTCTGTGACAGGAATCTATCCTTCCAGCATGTTCTATTTATTGTTGTGGTGAGGTTTAGCTCAGTAGAGCGTGTGGCATATGTTTGAGGCCAGCAATCCTCTTGGTGAGGTACTTTTGTGGCCTTTACAGCTGTTGGAAGTGTCTTGTGAGGTACATCCCAAATGGGGCATTGTACTCTATGATGGGTTTAATGAGTGATGAGTAGAGGGGCACTATAACCTCGTTATTTCTAGATGTGAACCCTTTAGTAATTAGATTGGTCTCATAGAATGATTTCCTAACTACTTTGGCAATATGATTGTCAAAGGAGAGATTACTATCTACCTGGGTCCCCAGATCTCTTATTACATCTTCTGTATTAAGGGGGCTGCCACCTAGGGGATATTTCATGGGAGCCATATATATATATATATATATATATGTATACATAAATATACAGAAATATATGACAGCTGCAAACACATACAATCTGAGGGTCATGCTGCTGCACACTAGATGTCTATATCTGAAAATGCACTCACTGGATGTATTCCTTAAAACAGGGAACTATGACATCTGTGCTGTAACACAGACTTGGTTAAAGGCAGCAGAAAGCATCCCTGCACTGCCAGCTTATTACCCATTCCACATCTCTTGGCTGCAGAACTGTGAGTGAAGCTCCAAAGTTGATAGTGTTTCCATATTCATTAAGAAGGCACACACCTCCAGACTGTTGATCATCTTAGGCATTACAGATCCTGCAGGCATAGCTAACATTAGGTAGGACAGTGGTTAAGATCGTAGCCTGCTATAGGTCCCCATACATGTCCCACCACTCACACTCTATGTCCCTAAACACCCTGAAGGATAATATTGTCCAACCTAACACTCACATACTGGTTGACTTCAAATACCCCACCATTAACTGGGAAAGCTACTTGTGTACCATCACATCGACCTGATCCTTTCTAACATGGGTGACTGTTGCTCGACACCAATAAACAACTACCCCTTGTTATATCTGAACACAGATTAATCACCTTTGGAAATCCATGGCCCTCCCACACTCTCCTGCACAGGTAACCACCATGAAAAGCCTTTTCAATGCTGAATATGGCCTCATAACAATAGAGGTGGCTAACTTCAGGGCAGCCATGCAAATGGAGACTAGGTGAATGACAGTTGAATCAAACAACAATGCACTATGAACATGTACAGAAATGCATAGGTACTGCCATACCCACTACAACCAGAACCCTCACCTCCAATAAAAGGAAGCTGATCTGGTGGTCCCCTGCTATACAGACACTGTACAACAGAAGAAGGGAACCAATATGGAATAGCATGAAGTCCCAAGACTGGAAATCAACCCATATCAGCCTAAATTGAAGGTTGAGATCCCCCATCAATTACTACAAAGTTAGCTGTGAGAACAGAATTGGAGCACATAGAGAAGACAACCACAATGTCTCATAAAGTTATGTTAAGAATCTTCATGGCAATAAGCAAGATTTGTTCTGAGCTACTAGACAATGGAACCTCCCAGACTGATCCAGCAAATACTGCCAATATACTGGCTGTCATCTTGAGTGCAAACATTACTCTTCACCCCCCCCCCCCCCCACCAAAGGACCAGTCACAATCACGAGTACACCACCGGGCACCCAGTAGTACTGCAGCACAGGTTAAAACACCACTGTCCAAGGCCAATAATATAGCTTCTATGGGACCTGAGAATATCCCTGGCTGTGTTCTACATGAACTACAGAGTGACCTGGCACCTTACCTGTGTGCCCTGTTCAACCACAGTCTCACCTCAGGCTTTGCCCCTACTGAATTGTACACTGCTATAGTCACCCATCCCAACAAAGGAGGTGTAACTACAAACCCTGGCAAATAGTGCCCCAACTGCCTGACAAGTCTGTTATGCAAAGCTATGGAATGCATCATCATGTACCTAATAAATAGGGATATGGGAATCTGCAGACTCAGGATCCCACACAGTTTACCTTTATGAAGGGTAGGTCATACCCGCTCATTCCACCCGGTCAACTTCTTTGTGTCAGTCACCTGAGCTGTGGATAGGCAAGGTGACACATACAGCCTACATTGATCTGGCCAAAGCCTTTGATAACATTTCCCACTCACTAACTAGGTGGGAACAGAGGCACAAACACAGAGGTAGGTTGGACATACTACTGTCATACATTAAGATAGTTGCAGATGTCACTGGGGTTGTTGTAACATCCTTTATGAGGAATATGATGTCGGTAATACCCATAGATATGAGTATTTACTGACTGCATTCCCCAGAGTCTACAACTGATTTACCAAGGACACCAACTGTCTAGCGAACACACAAAATATAACAGGCAGACATGTGGCCAGTCTGTGGACAGTGTGCCAGTGGAGATGTATGTCAGAGACATATCAATGTAAGCTGTGACATCACACACTAAATGCATGTCCACACAAACCCTGTCAATCTATCAATCCACCATGTGTATAACAGCATCGATGACATAGAATCTGTTCACAAATCTGGGGATATGTCCCCTATGTTGGTTGAGTGTCTCCACATGTCCTGTTCTGTGACATATTGCCACCCACTGTATGTGAATCTGTAGGCCACCGCCTCTGTAATGTCCCTCACACAGGCAAGGAAATGGGGCAAGGCCCACATTAAGGAATGTCTCATATGTCGGAACTAGCAGCAGTGTCCAGACCCACAGCACAATACAATGTGGGCACCTACATAATGGTATGCTCGTAACAATACCTGACATCTGAACATCTGTACAGAGGACAGACAGTAAGTAGATAGCTAACAGGTTATGCATTAGGATGAATGTTTTGCAAGATACATGTCTAAAACTGAAAGGTATGCCATTACTACATGACAGCAGTCCTCAATGACATGTCCAAAGAACATAGTAGTCTACAGTTAATATCAACATATCAGATCAATATCCAATAGGAGATACATATAAACATATAGCTCAAACACCAAGAACAAGATACTCAGTACTCAGAGTCCAGTTTTGCATGCAGGGGTGTATGGTTCCAGTACTACAATATGCAATCTACTCTTACTTGAAAAAGCACTGTTAAAAGTACTAACATAATGATACAATATGTGTTAAACTATTTCTGTCAACCAGTGCACTGTAGCTGGTGTAACATGCAAGTTTGACTGCATATAACCTGGGATACTATCCATGTATGAAACAAATTCAAAGAAAAGATTGTGGTACTACCCATGTATACCCTGGAGTCCCATACCACCCATACCACGTAACACCACTGAAGCCTTTGACATTGAGTGTTTAAATCTCAAGACCATGTTTTTAAATAGAGGGTACCCTATTGAGTTCATTGATGGTCTAATTGATGAAGTCTCTCTTAAGAGAGAAAATGGTTTTTATAAACCTCTTCTCTTACAACGGAAATTGGATATTACTATTACAAGTGGTTTGGAACTGGGAAGCCATACACCACCCTTGAACCTCTTGGAGGATCAAGTTGTTTCAGACGAATTAGTTATTACACAAAAAACTATTAGAGTTGATTTTAAGTCTAGTCTTGTAATTACATACAATAGACATGTCAATGCTATTTGTTCAATCATTAAGAAAAATTGGCATTTCATCTTGAATAATTCTCAGTTAATTGAGATTTTGGGCTTACAACCTTCATTTGTATTTAAGAGGGGCAACAATTTAAAAGAACTTTTACAATCAAGAGAAGTACAAGCACATTTCCAATCTAGACAAAATGGTACCTTTACTTGTAGTATGTGTAATTGGTGCAAACTTCTAAAAGTCGGGTGCTCCTTTTTAGTTAATGGTAATAAATATACCATTAAACATAAGATTACCTGTAATACTAAATCCGTGGTGTACCTTGCGCTTTGTAACTGTTGCCCTGCATTTTATGTTGGTAAGACGGACCGTAGACTACGGGACCGTATTTACCAACATAATTATGCCATAAGAAACAAAAAGGGCGATAATGCCCTTTCTAAACATATTTTAAACCATACTGGGCACAGTTTTTGCTTCATGGGAATAGATTGTGTAAATGTGGGCATAAGAGGCGGGCCACAACCTCTTTTACTTGAAATTAGAGAGTTGGAATGGCAATTATTGTTGGATGCCTTTTCTTTCCCAGGGTTGAATGAGGCATGCAATATCCTGGCAGTATTGAAATATAAAAGTTATTTAAGGTAGTGGTTTCACTACCCTTAACGACTTTTTTTGTCGTATGAACTTTTTAAATTATAGGTTAAGAAAAGGAAATTTGCTGCTATGCAGCAAAAAATGTGTATAAAAAACACAGTTAGGGTTTATAATACTTTAATGTATCATTTTTATAATTTTATGGTGAGGTCATGTTACTCTGTATATTAATGAGAGTTGGTCAGTTTCTTATTTAATGTTCCTTTTTATATAATGTTCTTTATACAATTTTTAATATATAATTTTATTAAATTAAAATCATTCTATGATAGGGAGAATGTTTAGCATACTTTATGTGATTTATAGATGTTGATGTGGTATACAAGAAAGTGTATTTGATTTATAGTAAAAATTGGAATGAAGATTTCAAAAGGAAATGACATCATTTCCTTTTTACAGGTTTAAATTGATTGCCACTGGCGGTTTTTGTTGTCCGATGAAGCCTCTGTTGTTACTGAGGCGAAAACGTTTTACAATAAAGTGCGTTTACACAGAAACAACGTGGAAGTATTTTTTCTCCAATAGATTATTGGCATTCACTGTGGATATACTTCCTTGAAGTTCCGTGAAGTCCTGGTGCCGTACGCTAATTGTTGGTTACCTGGAGTCCCATACAGTATACTCACACCCCTTGCAACTGTAATGACAGCACATAGAAGCATGTTATGTACAGGAGATGAAAGATGTCATTACCCTGCTATTTTATCAGACTGGAATGGATCACTGGTTACAGGGGATCAGTTATGCTTAGCAGGTGTAAGAATTGCTTAAATGTGAATGCTAAGCAGATTTGCGCACTAGTAAGTGAAGCCTACACAATATAAGTGCCTATTCATTTAACTGTACTTCAGCACTGCTTACCTACGTGTAAACCTGTGCAAACCCACTTAAAGCCACATTAAAGAGCCTTAATCACCCTGCCTCCATCAGCCCTTGTTCTGCCCAGCAACAAAATAAATAGCCCATGCAGGTCCTTAACCCAAGAACCTGTACACTATAGCCACAGCATGTAACCACTAAGCCATCTGAGCTGTAAGGGTGTCTGTTGGTTTTTCAAGTATATAATTCAGTACATATACTGAATAGTAGTGAACAAGTGCTTTTACTACTACACTTGTTTAGTATTTGTAAATGAAAATAGTGTTGAATCAATCATGTTCTTATATGTAAATATACACATTTCAGATTAATATGGTGGGATACATCTGAGAAGGTACAATACTCATGTTTACACAAAAGGATATAATATATATGTTGTGAAGGAAGGCTCTTCTGAATCTGACATAAAAGGATATATATATATATATATATATATATATATATATATATATATATATATATATTCATACACACACACACACACACACACACACACATATAAATATATATATATATATATATATATATATATATATATATATATATATATATATATATATATATATATATATATTGGTATATACTTCCATCTCTCTCTCTGTGTATATATATATATATATATATATATATATATATATATATATATATATATATATATATACATATAAATCTGAATCTGACATGTATGCCATCAGTTAATGACAGACATCATAAAATCATCATAGTGAAGCACCACACAAATCACAGTAATGATCTTGTAGAATACAGAAGAAATATGAGAAATAAACATGGACAGTCTAAAACAATCTGGTCAGTCAGGAAGTATACACAGAACACCTCAGTTCAAGAAATGTGGAACAAGTCTGACAAAGGGGATGTTTAAAGCTATGAAAATGGGGATATATCACACATGCATGACTAGATAAGCTCACACAGTTGATGCATTCACACCCTCCTGTCTGTCCTAACACATATTAACTGGAGGAGCAGAGGTCCCAAGCCACATACTTCACACTAGTTAGTGACATACATCTTCACAGAATCCCACTGCTTTTTCAGAAATACAGAACACGTATGGTGCCCAGGCAACAGTACATCTGCCAAATATCTTGACATAACATCACACTAGGGTAAATACACTGAGCTGCTAGGCATGTCACCAAGCACTGTCTACACTATAGGCAGACTGCCACAACATTAACCCAATTTACCTAAGGGGGAATAGACATGTAATTGCAAATAAAGCAGGCACTACAGGCATGTAACAGCACAGAGTAACAGACACCAGTGTGAAAGTGCATACCCAGAACCAATCTCAACATAATCACAGTCACATAATGGTAAGCCTAAGTAATAGTACAGTGAATGGACTGTGTGAACAACAGTCATCATCATGTTTGCCACTCACACACTAACAGTACAAATACTGGCCCAATTCACCATGCAGTCTGATACCTGACTGTGGTATGGGACATATAGGCTGACAGGGTATCAGAAGCTGGAGCAGCATGCAAAGCCAGATAGAACAGGACCAAGAACACTAACATCTACCCCAGTTTGTACACAGGTCAAGTAAAATAATCACAATACACGGCTAAATAATACAGACACTCTGTCAACAATCACCATAAGTACACAGACCTCACTACTGTACAGACTACAACAGAATGTCCAGGTTTTCTCCTCAGATATTAGGCCTCCTATACATTACATGTCTGGCAGTCTGATATATCACTGGCTTGATATCAGGAATGATGTCAGTAAATAATGGTATACTGAACATATCCACCTCATTGCATGACACATGAACAAAGGGTGACAGCCTTGGGGGACAGAGGCAGAAACACAGGGCCAATATTGACATATTGCAGTTATAAACTGAGAACATTGCTGGTATAACAGGGTTTGTTGTGACATATTTCTTCTGAGGGGTATGAAGTTAGTAACATACATGGATGTTATCGTTTACTGACTACAATCATCAGAGTATGCTACTGCATTTATAAAACCGTAAGGGCAACTGAAACACGAAGAACTAAATGTAAATAAACGTGAAGCACAAATATTTATTCAAAACGCTTTTCGTCCAGCTTTGTAGCCAGACTTCTTCAGACAACTTTAAAAACTACAACCAGCATACATTTATACATCTAGAAATTAGTCATGTGTTCAAATCAATCAACTTTTAAAAAGACACATTCCTAAAAACAGTAAAAACCTCCCTGATGAAAATACTGAAATAAGAATATTGTGATACACTATTAAACATATAATAAAAGTGTGTATGTGTGTTTAGATATGTGTAAAACATATTAAAAATTAATTGCAACAATTACATCGCACATATAATACTCTAAAAGGACCTATTTTATATAATATGGGACAGTTACAACCAATTTACCGTAAAGGGCTTCTTAATTCTAAAATACAAGACACAGATACCTTATAATTCAGCCCAGGAGCCTTATAAGATTGTAATTTCAACTGCCAAATCAATTCTTGTCTCTACAAGAGTAACTGAAATGGGCCCACTTTGAAGTCTGGAAGAATTTGGTCTAGAACTCTATATACAAAATAATGAGAAGGATATTGATTGCAGTGCTTGGCTAGGGTATTCTCCATCTTACTTTTCCTTATATTGTACAAATGTTCATAGATCCTGTCTTTAAACTTCCTGTCAGTCTTGCCTACATAAAATGCAGGAGAAAACTGGCAGGAAGCAAGATATACCACCGATTTAGAAGAACAAGAATATCTTCCTTTGATTTTATAAACCTTGTTGTTGATAGTAACACTAGCCCCAGTTGCCAAATACCTACAAAAATTACACGACTCACATTTAAATGTCCCATCGATTCTACAAGACACTTTCTTACTCATTTCCATTATGTTTTTCAAGTTGTTGCCTCTTTTATATATTACTGAAGGCCTATCACCTAACCTTACTGTTAAATCCATCTCAAAAGTGAACAAACTCCAGTTCCTTTGCAAAATTAACCTTATGGCATCAGCCTCCAGACTGAACGGTGTAATAAAGCTCATTGAAAATGTTGATTTTGGATCTTCTGAGAGGGTGGTAGTACAGATGGAAGTGTGGCCATCTAATACACAGTCCTTTATATTGTGTGTACTGCTCTGCTCCATCAAAATGGGCTTGTATATACCTGCTCTCCTTTTATTTTGAACCTCTTCTATAATATCTAGTATTAGAACTTCAGGGTATCCTCTCATCAGAAACATTCCTTTGAGTACCTCACATTCCCTCAAAAAATCTATCATCCTCTGTTACCATCCAGGCAGTACAGACCATTTGGCCCTTTACCACAGATTTTTCTGGTACTGAGGATGAGCACTTGTGTAATGTAGCATAGCATTAGAGTAAATTTCCTTACGAAAAATACTAGCCACAAAACATCTATTAATAACATCCTTTCTCAATTCTACATCTAGATAAGCTATTCTTTCATCGGCAAACATATGTGTGAATTTCAAAAAATCAGTGCTGTTGTTAATTCCTTCCAAGAAACTATCTCTAACTTGTCCCCGTCAAACAAGACGAAGACATCATCTAAAAATCTAGTGTAAAACTTCACTTTATTTAGGGTTTCAGGTACATTCAGTACATACTGGTGCTCCCGTTGGGCCATTACTAAATTAGAAAAACTGGCTCTGCATGGAGAACCCATAGCCACCCCCACCTTTTGCAGGTAGATGTCGTTGTCAAACATCACAAAGTTGTTGGCTCAAATGATATCAAGAAGTTCTTGAACCAAGCACACTTCCCTGTTGTCTGCCCCATGGGCCAACATCCGTTCCACTACCCATTCAATACCAAAACTGTGAGGTATTGAAAAATATAAGTCAGTAACATCAACAGTCCAAAATCTTATGTTATCCTGATAAGGACAATGCTCAATAGCTGCTAAAAAGGACCACTGATCTTTACATATCTGGGTCTCTTTCTTTACATATTTTTTTAATATATTATCAACCAATTTAGCCATAGCGTAGGTGATAGAAGACTTAGCATTTACCAAAGCTCTCAATGGAGGATTCTTGGTGCTTTTATGCAACGTGGGCAATCCAAATAAAGTAGGGATTTTAGGTGAAGCCACTGTTAAAAAGTTCAACATTTCCCAATCTATAGTTCCTTCTAAAAACAGGTCATTCAAACACCCGTTAATACGTTTATAAGCAATATTTAATTCATTGATACTAGATGCTTCATAAGTGTTACCACCTAATACATTCTTCATCTTCTCATTGTAATATTCTATATCCATTAAAACCAACCCCCCCACCCTTGTCTAGTTTCAAGACCTGCACTGGTAGCAATTTAAATGGGGAGTGTGTGAAGTGTGAATGATCTCAAAATCAGCTGTCAACAAAGACACACACGCTCTCTCACACACAAACACACACACATTATCACAGTTACCAGGACCAGGATTATAACTCCTACCTACCTAGTTTGCTACACTATAATATTATGCAGTTATCACAAGCGCCACGGAGCTTATACGGACTGAGACTAGGCCAAAGGGTTATTTCAAGGTGACTGACATCAGCATCTGTGCTAAAGTATGCCAATGGCAGGTGTAGAGGTGTGAATGCCCTCAAAATCATTCCTCTCCATACACACACCTTATCACAGTTGCCAGGACTAGAATTAGAACTCCTACTTAGCTAGTTTGTTACACTACAGTATTACACAGTTATCACAAGTGCCACAGAGCTTATAGGGCTGAGAATTGGCCAAAGGGTTATTTCAAGGTACTGACATCAGCAGGCATGCTAAGTAGGCCAATGGTAGGTGTAGTGTGAATGGCCTCAAAATTATTCATCGCCACACACACTTGCCAAGACTAGGATTAAAACTCCTACCTGACTAGTTTGCTACACTACAGTATTATGCAGTTATCACGAGTGCCACGGAGGTTATAGGGCTGAAGTTTGACCGATGGTTTATTTCAAGGTGACTGACATCAGCAGGAGTGCTAACATGGGCAATGGAAAATGCAGTGTGCGTGAATGGGCCATAAATCATTCCTCTGGAAACACACACACACACACACACACACACACACACACACACACACACACACACACACACATGGGCCATAAATCATTCCTCTGGTAACACACACACACACACACACACACACACACACTCACACACAACTTTACATTTGACAGGATTGAGTATACATATGCTACATGAATACTGATTTGTACTATCATGTTACACAGTTATCACAAGCACCACAGACACTATTGGGCTGAGGGCTACCAAAAGGAATGTGCACAGTGATTGACATCAGCACATCATGTGATGTCGGACGATTGGATGTTTAGTGGGTGGGACAGGCCTCATAATGGAATTCTCTCTGTCACTGTCTGTCTCTCTCTTCCCCACATCTATGTGTGTGTATGTTTGACATAGTATAGAGTGTTGGCCTTGGATATGTGTGAGTATTCCGATCCAATGTGCGTGTGAAGCATGAATGGTGTACAATTTGGTGAGTGTGCACAGACATCTGGGAAAGACAGATATGTATAGTTCACTGTGTTGTCAGACATTTAGGAGCATGCCCAGTATGACCTTCTGTATTGAGTGTGAATCCATTCCAGGTAGGGCTGTACTCCAGCCCAGGGTTTGGTGTTCTACACATACAGCTAGCAACCTGTTTCTGCAGGATATCTGTAGATAGGTTAATATGGAGTCACAATGGGTGACAGATAGGGGGATACTGTAACTATTGCTGTCTGCGCTACTTGTGTTACATGGTTGGTGTTAGCAGAGATATTCAGGCATATGTACTGCTTTACACTGTGATATATTATGTCATCAACTACTGACAGATATAATTATTTGCTCACAGTTATTTACTTGGAAATAAAAGATGAATGAAGCTGAGTCCAGTATTGTGGTCCACAGCCGACACATTCTTGCACACTCCTGCCATTCTGGAAGAGTAGCTACAGAAACTTGCTGATGGGTCTGTGTAAATGGTCCATCACCTTGGTACTATTGTGTCTGAGGATCCCCTTCTTGTACATATATTGACTTAACAGAATGGCCATATCCTGCTGTGGCCGTACCTCACAGCTGTACACATTCACCTAGGTTACCCAGAGGCAGGGCTCATATATCTGGTCAGTTCCCCTTCACATTGTGGTTTATGAGCAGGTTTGCAGCCACCCATTACTGGGTTTGCAGGCAGGGGTAGTATGGGCACACATCAGAGTTTCAGACTTCACACACTCCATGATGTCCATGCTCTACACCCCCCACACTCTGTTATTCTATCCTCTTCCTAACATTATGAGAGTGATGTATGAGAAGTATCCCTATAGTTGACCCTTCATCCCAACGGTATTTATGGATTAGTCCACAGTTCATGAAGTGGGACATGGGGGGCATGCTACTGGCATTTGTCAACATGGCCTTGCATTTGTGTTCTGTTGACTGTGTAAGGTTGTTAGTTGTGATCTCATGAGATACCATGCACTGGCACTATGGATTGGGCACAAGCCTTTGACAGAGTACTGTAGGCCATTTGGTAGTGATGCAGGTCATCTGTAGCAGCATTCTGTCACTCCTACATTCCCAGGCTGTGAGCCAGTTGATTCCCCTGGGTTGACAGGGTAAGTGTGCAAGGTGTTAATGGCAATAGTTCCTGTCCATATTGATCATTGGTCTGGATGCAGGCAGGGTGCTGCTTACCGCTAAGGACACACCTGCAGAGGACAGCTCTTCAGCATTCTGCATTCTGTGGGTATTCCCATACAGACATGGGGTCATACTATACTCATTCCCAACAGCAAGGATATGACCTGTGAAAAGCCTTTGGCTGATGGTGGGGTGAGCTGAGTGCATGTGTGATACGGAATCTACTTGCAGCTGATTCACAGATATACCTGGGACATTCCCCTTATGCTGCCTTGTGCAGGGACATAGGCAGTCTCTCATGACTTCATAACTGCCTTTTGTGGTCTGCCAGTGATTGGCCAGACTACATAACTATCCCATACTACATGGACAACTAATGTGCTGCTAACCTGTATGTACAATTCCAATATTGTTTGCAGCTGACAGTCAAATTTTATGCACTCTGTCTAGGGTACTTCCATCTGTGTACTGTGTGCATGTATGGGCCCACATTCATGGCATGTATATCTTTCAGATGGTGACTGATATTGACATCTAGACAGTGAGTATGGATGACTGCTGAGAAGCATTGCGTTTGGCACTGCAGTTGTTGAAACATGGTCCTGTCAACCACAGTACTGCCCATAGGCTACAGAGACTCAACCCTCCATGCCTACATGCTGACCACTTCCAGACAATATTGAACACACAACAACATAACACACAGACCCCTGCATATTGTACACATGCAACAATCTGTCCTGTAGATTGGGCCAGCTTTGGTAATCCGTGCTCCACTGATACTACTCCTCACACTTACATGTTACTGCATTTCTATATAGGATTGTGGGGGGGCACACCTGACAACTGTAAACTGTGCTATGACTGTACTGGTATGTCAGGTACTCTGTTGGCTTCCACATCAGTTTGTATTCTGACCTATCATGCAGACTGGAGACATATTAGTGGAGTACAGAGCTTAGGTTTTATTGACTTACATTTCAGTTTCAGACATCTTACTCTTCAGAACTAACATAGAACTGCCAGACCTGTTGTAGTCTGTCTGTGTCGGTCTGGAGGGGGGATGTTCATCATTGCCATCAATTGGAGGCCTTAGCCCAGCCTTTCATTATTGTCATCTACACCAGTCCTGCTGGCTGAGGCTGGTGGTGGGTATGTGAGCCTCACTGACATGCATATGTGTCTTATGGACACACATTTGGGCCACCACATGTACTGCAGTGGGATTTGTCACCTTGTCTAGTACTGCCTAGTGTGTTGACACCAGTATTTGTTATAGATTTCATGCTGCCATATAGGTGTCCAGTATCTGCTGCCATTCCATTCAGACCCCAGTTCCCTTCCATGCTCACATCCATACCTTAGATACAACTATCAGAACATACTACTCCATTCAGTAATTGATAGGAAGAGTGACTTACCTTGTGGCTGGGCCAGTATTAATGATGGTCCTGGAGGGCTGACTATGTCGGATGCACATAGTACACTCCCTATACATGGTAAAGCACAGGTAGTGTCATATTTGGCATCCCTTTTAGTGTATGTGCGAGTCAGAGAGAGGTATCATTTCCTGGGTCCCTACTGTGTCAGTGTATGTGATATGCGTTGCCTCTTTGCCAGTGCCTGGGAATACTGGGCACGTCTCCTTCTGCCTATATGGGCAGGCTCAGGTGGTTCCTCCTCCGAGTCCCTCTGTGCCTGTGCTGGCCTTGGTAAGGGTGGGAGGGCTGTTCCTGCTGCAGCTGTTTCCGCAGGATCATATTGTGTAGCATGGCACAGACTATGAACATTTGTGTACCTGTAGCTGGAGAGTACTGCAAGGTTCCACCGGATATGTCCAGGCAGCGGAACCATGACTTGAGCATCCCAAACACACCCTCTATTATGATTCTGGTTTGTGCGTGTGCCTCATTATGGAGTTCTTGTTCAGGTGTGTGTGCATTTCTGAGGGGTGTCATCAGCTATGGCCCCAGTGCATAGCCAGCATCCCCCTCTAGGTGGCCATATGGGATGTCCCCAGTGGCAAATGACTGGTACAGCTGTGGCATATGCCCGATGTGGGAGTTGTGATAGCTTCCAGGGCTGCCAGCACACACATTCAAGATAATGCCCTGGGCATCGCACACGACCTGGCAGTTGATGGAGGGAAAGCCCTTGTGGTTTATGTAGACCCTACCCCGCTCACGGGGTTGTGCTTTGATGTGTATGTGCATGCAGTCTATAGCACCCACTACCTCAGGGTATTCTGCTATTTGGTATAAAAGATGCATACTGCTGGTCAACGCCTCATGGGTGATGGGGAAATATATGTGCTCACCAGCATGTGCTGACATGGCATCCAGGAACTGGTGGAGTACCCTGGATGCTGATGCCTGTGAGATACCCATGATATCCCCAGTTGCCTTTGTAAGGTACCTGTGGCTAGTATTTGTAAGCCTACACATACTATTGGTATCCACTGGGATGGGTTCCCCTCTGTTGGTTTTGTGTGTGAGGTGGGGCTGGCACTGCTCAACAATTTGCTGTAGAATGTCCCTGTCCACCCTATAGCACTCCACTATCTCCAGTTCATGTAGGCCCTGGTAGGTTACCCTAGGTCTGTACACACTTCTCCTCCTCCTCACTGTGGGATGGTCATCAGCATTCATGTCCTCACCACCCTTAGCCTCTTGCACATACTGATGTATGAGAGCAACAGCAGCCCCTATCATTTTGTTAGTTTTGTCAGGCAAAATTTCCTCATCTGTGTATACCGGTGGTGTAGAGTTTGTGAGAAAAAACAGAGTGAAAGGGGTTTGCTTAGTTTACAGTACTGTACTGGACTGGGCTGCTGCCTGTATAATTGGCTGATTCTGATACATTTCACCTGCCAGCTATGCTAGTTCTCCTTGATTGCCTTCCTACTGCTGTTTTCCCTTCCCATTGCCTTCCCATTTAAGCCTTGAGGTGCGCTGCACATACCTAGTGCTCAGATGTGATCTGAGCTGCTATTTCCTGCTTCTTTTTTTTTTTTATTGTTTAAAACCCAGTGCACAGCGCACACACTCGTTTAAGCAGGGAAAACAGTGCTCAACAATGTGAGACATACTCCCTTCCTTAGCTCTGCTTAGCTAAGAGCAAACACGGGCTGCAGGGCTCCAGTAAGTTTACACCAAGCATAACACACCCCCTACTGAAGACATCCTCTTGTCCTGCTTACATGGTTCCCTATTCCTTCACCTACATGGTTAGGTGTAGGCTTCCAGTAGGTAGAAATCTGTGATTCCTTATAGGTCCTTTCATTTGCATATCCCAGTGTGCAGGTCCATAGTTACAATTCCCAAGCACACCCTTTCCCCTTGGCAACCAGCGCTCTCTTGTCTTGTTTGCATTCTGCCTACCATTGACTATAATGGCAAAATTCATATTTCTGTTAAAAATTTTTTTTTTTTTTTTTTTTTTTTTTCCCCCCTTGCTTTGCTTGCTTTAGCTGGCTTAGATCAGCCAAAAAAAAAAAAAAAATTTTTTTATAAAAATTTATTATTTTTTAATGCCAATGGCCTTATATTTCACCATTGGCTTCTCTGTTCTACATAATACATGCTTTTCATGAGCTGTCATGTGCCTTTTTTTTGTCAGATGATGCAAAATGTATTTGGTTAGTTGTCATTTTTTTTTGCACACTGTTCTTCTCTACTATCCATTCAGCTTGCTGGATCACAAAATCACCTCATTTACATGGTTTTCACCAGAAAATGAGATGATTTGCATACTGAACAGAATTCCATGCAAGAACAGTATAGGGCCACTCATACACGCAAAAACAGCCCTATCCTGGATCGCACAGAGGTCATATTGCTTGCAGGAACTGCTACACTGTTTCTGCATGGAATTTGGCCGTTTGTGAATCTGGCCTAATGACAAAGAAATGTATTTGCTTTTGCTTTTTAAAGGTTGCTTTGATTAAATTTACAAAAGCGTAATTCACAGTTGAAATGTTATTCAGTTGCTTCTTCCTGAAATGTATTCACTAGAAATAAACTTAGTAGAAAAATGAGTGTGATGGATCCAGCAATCTAATTTATTTCTGACTTTAAGTAGATCACTTGAAAAAGTCTAAAGAAGTATAGTCTCATGCATTTATGAATGTTATTTCAGAGAAAAGAAAGCTGGACATAAAACCAAACATGCCAAACATGAACTAAGAATTGCTACACTCATTGTAGGTTCACTGACAGGATGCAGCATGGAAGTGGATGATATGATGACATGGAGGAGGCTGGACATCCTATGTATCCAAGATACAAGAAGGAAGGGCAGTATAACAAAGCCACTTGGCTTGGGATCCAGAGTCTACTATTCAGGAGGAGGACAGGCTAGAAATGGTGTAGGAATTGGGGTGAGAGAGAGGCTTTAGAAGGCAGTGAGGGATGTAATCAGAATTAGTGACAGACTCATGGCAATCAGACACTCAGCCTAATGATAAGGCAGTATTCATAATCACAGCTTATTCCCCACAGCAAGGATGTGATAGTGAGGGACAGACTGCACTCAGAGAGCAGCTGCAGGACCTATTAGATAAAGCAGGACAACTGGAACTGGTGTTGATAATGAGTGACCTAAATACACATATCAGGATGACCAGAACAGAATAAGAGGACTGCTTCAGTCCATGTGGCCGGAGCAACAGAAATAAAAAAGGAGAGGCCATTCTAGACATATGTCTGGCAAATGGTTTGATATAGCAATAACTCATGCCTGGGTGTGGGTAATGCTGGTTTTACCCACGGTTGGTGTGATTTGGTCATAATGGCGAAGCCCGAGTGGCCAAACAAAGACAACCGTGGATAAATCCAACATTACCCACAACCAGAAGTGAGTTACTGCTATTATACAATGACATTATTTAAGAAAAAAAAAATACTCACTTTTCTTAAATAATGGCATTGTATAATGCCTCCTTGCTGCCCTTCCACAGCTGTCTGGTATTCTGTGGCAGTTCTGATGTACTGTGCATGCGTATGCTTATGCAGTACATCAGAGCTGTGGGTGGAAGCAATGGAGAAAGCAAGATCTCCGTTGCTTTTTACAAAGTGTCTCGCTATGTTAAAGGAGTTTAACATAGCGAGACAGCTTTAAAAAAAGCAACGGAGAAAGGAAGATCTCTGTTACTTTTTTTAAAGCTGTCTCACTATGTTAAACTCCTTTAACATAGCTAGACCGTGTCTAAAAAGCAACGGAGATCTTGCGTTCTCCGTTGCTGTAAAAAAAGACTTATACTAATGGAAAAAGTCCGGGCGACCAGACCTTTTTCCATTAGAATAAGTCTGATTTACAATGTGCACACTGACCAATCAGCACGCACGTTTTGGAATATTAATAGGGGGGGCATATAATAGAAGTTAACACATGGTTCAGAACAAGAGACAGGCACAAGCTCACATGCAAAAGCTGCTAACATGCAACTCAGGTAGATTTCCCCGTAGTAAGGAAGACACTGGGTTAGAATGTGTAACTGCAAAGTCATCCCCAGTGAAATAGTCAGCCCGCAGCTTAAATTACTGGTTGCAAAAATCAGCAGTTATTGGAGAAGACTCTAAGGTCAATAGAGAGCAAGCATAAGACCTGTAAGATGACTGGAGAAAAAGTGCAATGGTTGAAGGAATTACTCAGGGCTCTAGCACCTCAAGAAGAGGAGGAAATAGGTGCAGCTAAAGAAGAATGGCAGCATGTTAAAACAGCATGTGGGATGACTACAGAACAAATATGTAGCTGAGAAAGGCATGGAAATACGTTACATAAGGGAAGCTGGTGATAAAATGCAGAAGTCCAGGAAGTCATCAAAAGAAAGAAGGGGTGCAAGGAAAAGTGGGAGCTATAAAAGATGGACCAACTAAGAAGGAATACTGGTCGGCTAACAAAGAAGCTAAGAAAGGAGTTGCAATAGAAAGAACAGGGCATCAGAGGTACTCTACCAGCTTCTGGAAGATGACTCAGTAGGTGGTACAAAGAAACTCTATCAGGTTGCAAGGCAAAGACAGAAAGATAAATATAGTCAGACACCCTTCATAATGGATGCCAGCAACAACCTGTTCCCCAGTCCACAGCACATCAAAGGCAGATGGAAGGAGTACTTCCAGCAGCTTCTGAAAGAAGTAAACTCCACAGAAGCTGTACAGCCCTAGACACACCCTTCAATGAGAGAAGAATAGGAACCTACCACAGAAAAAGTAAGAACAGCGCTAAGTAAAATGAAGTTAGGGAAAACAGCAGTCCCAGATGAGGTCACAGCAGGTATGATAAATGATAAAGATGCTGGGTGAGACAGAGTGAAATGGCTCCGGAGAGTCCTCATAGCAGTGTAGGGAGAAAGTATATCCCAGATGACTGGAGAATAAGCATGCTCATGCCAATATATAAGAATAAAGGAGACATCCACAACTGTGTGTAGTACAGAGGTATCAAACTCTTGTCACATTGCTTGAAAGTTCTGGAAAGGGTGATTGCCAAACTGATACGCAGAGTAGTAGGAAGTAAGATGGGAGATGAGCAGTTTGGATTCAGATCAGGATGCAGCAGAACTGGCCAAATGTTTGCAGTGAGACAGATAGTAGAGATGAGGAAAGAGTCCAATTGGACTTTTCTAGATTTGAAGAAAGCATATGACAAAGTCCCAAGAAAGCTTATTTAGGCAGTCCTGTGGTGCTTCAAAGTCTCAGAAACATTGGTAGAATTAGCTCAGGCAATGTACAATGACCCAATAACTCAAGTACGAATAGTGTTCAATCTCACAGAGAGGTTCTCAGTGGGAGTAGGTGTGCATCTGTACATACTGGTGACAGATTGCATTAACAAACAGGTCGGAGGGGATAGAGCAACAATGTTGCTGTATGCAGATGATGTGGCATTACAGGCAGAAAAGTCACAAAGTACAAACTGAAGCAGATAAACACAAAAGCCAGAAGAAGTAGCTGGACTGAACCCACTCAAAGTAATGCAGGCTGCAAATCACCACACAGTTGTAGAATGCAGAATCCACTTTATTAACTTCAGAACATAAAAATCCAAGGATGAGCGCTTTCGTCCAGAAAGATCTAGACTTAATCAGACAATTTACCCCACATAGTTACTTCCTTCTTATACAGTTCAAACAGAAAGTTCCACCCAGTTATGAACTAATCAATTAAGTCATTAAAAGCACAATATTTACAGTCACTGAATTTAAAAAACAGACAAAATATACAAACTGAAAAAGTTTGTGGAACACACCACCCTAAAAAACATACTATATATAAGCACTGCTTCATAAAATGACAATGTACAATAAATATTTATATATGTTGAACATGTTAAGACAATAAATATGTGTAATTAAATACTAAAAACTAGATATAGTAGAAAATGTTAAGAGAAATAAATACACATTAACATGTCAATTATTTAAAATGTTAAAATACATAATGGAGAAATATGTTTTTTTTTTTTTTTTTATCTTTCCAATGCCTTCAGTTTTAAAATTGGGCTAATGGAAATATGGTCATTCAGGCCTGGCCAGTTTCCAGCATTCAAATATAATTGCCAGTATAATTCTCTTTTCTCAAGTAATAGTGACCATGCACCACCCCTCATGTTGGTACTGATATTATCTATAATAAAAAATTGGAACTTATGGTCATTGTACTCCAAAACATGTTTGCTAAGAGAATTAGTTTCTTTTTTATTCCTTATGTCATATAGGTGTTTGTATATGTGATTTTTTTAAGCTTTCTATCAGTCTTGCCTATGTAAAAGCAAGAACAGGTGGTACACATGGCACAGTAAATCACTTTCTCTGAGTTAAAATTGTATTTCTGATTGATTCTGATTTCGATATTATTGATGTCAAAAATATTGCCTTCTTTTATGTAACTGCAATAATTACATTGCCACATTTGTTCATAGAACCTGACCTGTGGTTTGAATAAGAGTTACTGCTCTCAAATATGTTTTTCATATCCTTGCCTTTCCTATATACCATAATAGGTTGCGGTCCTATTAGCGGTCTGATGTTCTTATCATGTCTCAAAATAGACCAGTTTTTTGTTAAGATGTTTCTTAGTACGTAGCTATCTTGAGTGAATACAGTGATGAAAGAAGTCTTATAATCATTCTTACTTGCAGCAATGTTAGTTTCTTGATTGCTAGTGGAAGGACCACTGTCAATCATATTACAACAAAGTAAAGGTACATAAAACCCACGCTCTCTCTTGTTAACCACCTCAATCATTATATCATTAATGAACTTACAAGGATAGCCTTTTTTTTAAACATATTTTTCAAGTTGTCACATTCATCTAAGAATTCTTCAATACCAGATACCATAGGAGCTGCATGCACAAACTGTCCCTTAACTGTTGCTTTCTTTTGTTTGACTGGGTGTGTGCTAGAAAAATGCAGTAGTAAGTTCAAATACATGCTTTTCCTAAAGATTTTTTAAACAAACAGCTTATTTTCATAACCCTTTTCTAGTAAGATGTCTAAAAAGGAAATTCTGTCAAGGTCTCTGATATAGGTGAACTTTAGAAATTCTGTGGTGGTTCCAATATAGTTTATAAAATCATCAATAGCATCAACAGGTCCATCCCACAGAACAAACATATCGTCCAAAAACCTGGTGTAAAATTTGATGTGCTCAGAATAACATGAAGGAAAAATAAATTTCTTCTCCCATTGCCTAACTACAATTTTTGCATATAGACCACCACGTGCAGACCCCATAGCCACCCCTTCTTGTTGTAAGCAAATTTCTTTGTTAAACAAAATGAAGTTGTTTTAAGGACAATTTCCATCAGTTGTGAAAAGACCAAGACCTGGAAGCGTGAGATTATCTTTTTCATATAAGAAATCTGTAAACCACTCCAAACCAATTATGTGAGGTATGACTGAATAAAGGTCCTTAATATCGATAGTAATAAAAACCAAAGTGTCCTTGGAAGGTATCTCATCTATAGCTTGTAAGAAGCTCCATGAATCCTTGCAGATATGTGTCTCACTCAATATGTATTCTTTTAACTTGCTGTCTAGATATCTTGCAAGGGGGTGGGTAATGGACCCCTTGGAGTCTACAATGGGTCGCATGGGTGGTTGGCTAAGTTTTTTATGCAATTCTGGCAGCCCAAATATGACTGATATTTTGGGGTAGGGAACAGAGAGAAAATTAAGCACATCAATAGAAATTGAACCCTCTGTAAATAAATCGTGGAGTTTATTCTTTATATGCTGGTAAGAAGTGTTCAGTCCATTAATGGATGATTTAAAATATGCTTTTCCTTCTATAATACAAAGCATTTTCTTGTTATAATCCTCATAGTCCATCAAGACAACACCTCCACTTTATTCAGTCTCATACCGCTTGCTCAGAGGTGACCTGTGCCTGACATATAAGACATATAAGCAAACCAGATTTGATGAATTTGATGAATATCAAAAAATCAAAAATCTTCCAGAACCACACATGGGAGGAGAAACCCTTGACACGTTTTATAAATAGAGCGTGCTGGAGGGACAGATTCATCACCCAGATCCCATTTGGCCGTACATGAGAGCTGGCCTTGGCTGGCCTCAAAGAGGAGGATGACAAATGGATGGGAGGGAGAGGATATACCCAGGGATTACTTACAGTGTCACTCTGACAGAGGCACAGAAAAATGATAGGCATTTTTTTATTCAACTAAAAGGGGTGGCGAAAGCCACATAACTATGGGCTAGGCTTATAAATGCCCTTGGGCAGATAGCCTAGTATGAACCTACGAACCTATGAACCTATGAACCTTTATCAGGTTTCATAATTCTAATAGTTTGTGAAAGGATTTTTATTTCATCCATTACCTTTTTCTCATTCATGGCAGAGTTCCTACTAGACCGCTTAGAATTATGTATATCTGACTCACATATGTTCTCAAAAGGTTGGACAATGGGATGAAGTGGGGGATTATATGTACTAGAGATGGCTAAAGGGTTGACAAAAGAACCAGGTGCAGAATATTTAAAAATAATATTCAAGTTCAGCTTTCATGTATACATTCTTAAATCCATAAGAGTATTAGAAACATCTAGAAGCTGTGGGGGTACAAAGGTGAATCCTTTGGCAAACAAATTGCAGTGTTCTGAATTAACAGCAATTCTGGAAAAATTATACACATTAAAGTTACCTAAAGTGTTGGCAACTATGTGGCAGGGTGGGCGTAAGTGGTCCATATCATCACCTAAATTGGTTTGGTGGTAAATGCAACAAGTTAGTCAAAGTCACATTTACATCCTGTTGTTTCAAGACTGGTACCTCTTCTCCCCTCTGTTCACCATCCCTCCCCTGTTCCAGTGGTTGTTTCTGTTCATCAGGGCCATATCTTAATTGTTATTCCCCTGGGGAGCATTGTTCCTCAGACACTCTGAGCGTCTCAGGGGGGGGAAACTGTTCCGTGTCTAAAAAAACCTGACCAGAGATACTAGTTGAAGGATTATCAGTACCAATAACATTGCTGTTACTGTTGCCAGGATTCCCATTAGAATTAGTATATTTTTCCCCATTCCTCGGAAGGGGGAGGTCTGGGATATGCCAGGCCATTACTATAGTAATTTCTGTCCCTATTAAGTTCTTTAGTTTTACGAAGTTTAATAGAACTTACTAGATGCTCCATACTCTTAAAAATTCTCACATGCTCGAATTTGTGTTGTTCATAATGCAAATGTTCACAAATGCTTTTATCAATATCAGAAACAGAAGTAGATAATTCATTAATTAAAACATCATTATATTCTACTATTAAATGCATATATTCTATGCCATGTCTATCAAATAAAGCAACTAGCTCTTTAAATAGTTCTGAATTGTACTGTATCCCATTAGGGTAGCGCCACATTCTTAAACCTTTTGGCACTATATTGTCCTTAATACAGTCTCTAAAGTAAGCATTGTCAAGCTGAAGTTGCTTAATTTTAGAAAGTTTGTAATCAAACTGATCAAAAAGAGATGGTAAATTATTGTTACCAGTGTCCATTGTGATTCTCTCAGCTTCACCAAAAGAAAAAGTTTCATTACAGGCAGACTCTGAGCAAGAACATCAACAAAGGATAGGAGAATGAAATGCAAAACTGAAGGTACATGGGATGAAACTGAGTACAGATAAGACAGTGGTAATAGCAAAAGATTGGGGAAATCAGAAGAAGCTGAGAACTGAGATAGAAGGGAAGCTAGTGGAACAGGCTAACAACTTCAATTATCTGGGAGGGGTGGTTGAGGAGAAGAGGGAAGTCTAAATGAAGAGGTCAATGCTAGAATCAGAGGGGATTCAGCTAACTAGCATAGAGTATCAGGGGTAGTTTATGACAGAAGAATGCCAAAAGCTGAAAAGTAAGGTATACAGAACAGTGGTGCAACCAGTACTACTGTATGGAGAGAAACCTGGGCAGTAAAGGCAGAGCAGATGAGGAAGCTAGACGTGATGGAAATGAAATGTCTGTGCTGGGTGGTAGATGGAAATTGTGGGATGGATGAAGAAATTATGACAAAAGAGTAGAAGCCAAAGTAGTTCCAACTGCAGAAAAGATCAAAGAGAACAGATTATGGTGGTTTGGGCACATGTGCAGAAAAGCAGAAGACTATCTGGTAAAGAAGATTTGGGACACACAGGAAGAAAGCAAGAGGAAATGAGGGCATCCAGCAATGAGGTAGATGGATTGTGTGAGAGAAGACCTGTGACAGTCAGGCATGAATATTGAAGAAGGCAAGTGTGTGACATTGACTCGAGAGAGATGGCAACAGTTAACATGACACCCCAACCCCATGTATAAAATGGGAAAAAAGAGGCTGATGATGATGATAATTATGATTTTGGAGAAAGTAATGTTATTTAACTCTTGTACTTTTCCTGAAAATGAGAAAAAACACTGTTTGAAAAAAAAACATTCAGTAATTATTAAGTACCAGCATCAAACTCCCTTTATTCTCATTTTCTACATGAAGTCAGGATGTTACATCAACAGTGGCTATTGTCCATTGCCAATGTTCCCAGTGACTGTTGACTAGATTGTCAGCACAAAAATAATTTGCTATTTATTAGTTATTTCTTCTTTATAAGAACACACATTCCTATAGAGACTACAGATTAAATTGTTACTGTTCTTTTTTTAAACGTGTTTATTGGTTTTAACATACAATCAATAAAACATAATAATTTATACAAGATGTTAAATAGAAAGTTTTAACATTAATAAAACAACAAAAGTATTTACAAAGACATCAACAGGTTAATACATCATCTAACTTTACAATACATTATAAATGTTCCAAGTCTTTTTTTAACAAGCTTTGTAAAGTGTCCCACATATTATAACTGGTTGTTTTCCTAGACGTTCTTGATTTAATAGTCATTAGATCCATTTGACATACCTCTATCAAAACATTTTTAAACTCATTAAAAGAAGGAGCGGTATCTGATATCCAATTTCTAGTTACAACCTTTCTAGCCACTGCTAGAATTGACCATAATAGGGAAAGTTTAACCTTTTTAACACATTTTGGTAATGGGGTATTGAAGAGGATTAGTGATTTTGATATTGTAAAATTATCTGTAAAAAGAGCCTGTAGAAAAGTGTTAATTGATGTCTAATATTCCTTCAGTTTTATACAATCATGGAACATATGTGCCCAGTTAGCATTTATTTATGTGGTACATCTCTTATATATGTTATCTTTTTTATTAATTTTGCTCATTATTAGAGGAGTGTAGAAGGACCTGTGTAAGAATCTCCAGGCATAAAGTTTCCATTTAATTGAGGAAGTTGTTTTAGAAGCTGATTCCAGTATATGACCTTTATCTTGTTGTTCTGGGGGTTCTCTATTTATGGAATTGAAGTAGTTCCAGTAATTTTATGGACAGCTGAAGATTTCATCTCTAATACTTTTGTGTATGTGATAAAACTTGCTTTTATCTGAAACCTTCTGTTGTAGATTTAGTATCATGTAATCTATCAGTATTTGAACAGATTATTTAGTTATCAATGTTATCAAGTCAAGTTTATTAGAAAGATATTGTCTGAAAGCCTGCATCTTTAGCCAACAAGTTTCATCCAAATCAAATTTGTGAGTTAAAAAATGTAGATTTTTAACTTTATTATCCTGCAGCATCTGATGCCAGTACATTCAATTATTTTGCCTGAATATTAAAGTTTTATCAGGGTTAGATGATAAGAGTTTATCTTGTGAATAAGTTATGGGAAATAAAATGAAGATCCATTCCTTATATTTGGGATGTTTATATATAAAGTTACAAAAAGTAATAATAATATTTATTGGGTAATTTGATGTGTGTCTCGGTGTTATGGGTACAGTGCAAAATTCTTTGAGTATCCATAATATGGGATTATTTATAATAATATTTTTGTGTGTTAGTGGTATACTAGTTAATTCCATGCCTATTAATTCCCAATATTTCTTCCACTTCGCAACATATGAATTATCAATTAGTAGAGCTACAGTCTGGATAACAGAGGATATAGAGTATAGATCAAAATCAGAAAAGGCTATACCTCCCTGGGACCAATTATTGATATGTGTCCTTAATGCCAATCTAGGTCTATGAGGTGCCAAGAAGAATTTCAACATTAATGTGTTTCATTTCTTAATGATTGTTTTGGTAGGTGGGAGTAGTATTGATTGTATTACATATAATGTCTTTGGGAATATAATAATTTGTATAATTGTAAGTCTTTCTTCCATGGAAAATAGTATATTATTCCAACTTTTAAACAAGGTTTGTATGTTTTCAAGACATTTATTATAGTTATATTGAATACTTGATTTAATATCTCTTGCTGAGATAACTCCTAGATACGTTATATGACCTTAATTGGATATATATTTATGATAAGTTTTTTAAAAATATTTTTCCTAAATGTATTGGCAGAATCTTTGTTTTTTCTTCATTAAACATCAGACCTGAGATTTTCTTAAAGTCTGCCGTTATGTCAAATAATGACTGTATAGAAGAGTTGTTTCCTTTTGATGCAATTATACATCATCAGCAAAAACCTGATTTTTTGATAGTGTATTTTCATTTATTTTAAATCCTTCTATGTCATTATTGTTTCTAATTCAATTGTCCTAGGGCTCCATTATTAGGGTAAATAATAAAGGGGAGAGTGGACATCCCTGTTTAGTTCCTTTCAATATGGGTATCTTTTGAAAGACATATGTGCTAATTTTTTATGTATGCCAGTGCTCCTTTATATAGATTTTCAATCAGATTTACAAACGGATCAGAGAATTTTGTACACCTTAGCAAGATAAACAAGTATTCCCAGCTCACAGAGTCAAAGGCTGAGTTTATGTCAAGGCTAATTAGTGTCAGATCCTTCTTATTTTTATTTGAATAATCTATTAAAGTTAATGTTCTTCTTATGTTGTCAAAAGTATTTCTATTTATAATAAAGCCTGTTTGATCTATGTCAATAATGTTTGGAAGAATTGTCTTTAATCTGTCAGCAAATATGCTCATAAACATCTTGTAGTCAACATTGAGCAGTGAGATGGGCCTATATGATAAGCATCTTGTAGGGTCTTTATTGGATTTCAGAACTGGTGAGATAGAAGTGTATTTCCAAGATGGGGAGATAGTAAATTCAGTCTGAGCTGCCAGGAAAACATTATATATTGATGTGTGGACATTTTTAGAGACTATTTTGTAAATCTCAGGAATTATACCATCATTACCTAGTGCTTTGTTTAACTTGAGTTTGTTTATTGGAGTAACAATGTCTGTATATGAGATGCTTTTATCCAATGACTCAATCTGTTGTTTATTAGGTTTTTTGTCCATGTATGTGGTAATGAATTTCTTTATTTTATCTTTTGGGTCCATATTAACTCTGTCATTGTTTATTTTATGAAAGTAATCTTTAAACTCATCTAGAATTTCTGATAATTTTTATATGATTTTGTTTAAGTCTTTTTGTTTTATTTTTAAGTTTATTTAAATATTTGGGATTTATTGAATATGTCAGGAATTTATATTTCTCTAGGGTTATTTTGATTTTGTGATTTAAGATTTCTTTGTACTTCTCATTTAACTTATTTATTTCTTCTATAATATTATTTGTGAAATCTCCCTTACTATTGAGCTTAAAAGTGTCTAGCTTATTCTGTATGTCTAGAAGATCTTTGTCCCATGTTTTCCTTTTATTATTATACCATCTTATACTTTGCCCATATAGATATGATTTCAGAGCATCTGATATACATATATATATATATATATATATATATATATATATATATATATATATATATATATATATAAAATCAAAATATCTGGTGCAATGTTTATTTTTAGGAAGTTTTGTGTCTCCTTATTTATAAATTCTTTGAAGTCTTTTAGTTGAGTTAAGTAGGCAGGAATTCTAGTAATCTGGTTATTGTGTGTTACATTTACCTTAAGTTCAAAAGTGGTAGAATTATGGTCCGATATTGGGCAGGAAATGACCATAGATTTAGATAAATCTTTTACAAGTTGGTTAGAGATCAGAACTCTATCTATTCCAGAGTAAGACTTGCGTCTGTTGGAAAAAAAAGTATATGGTAGTGACTTAGTATCAGGTTGATTATTATCATTCAAATGATATAAGTTAATAAAGTCTTTTAGATGTTTTGCGCTAGCTGTAATTTTCCTCTTCCCAAGGGTAGTAGTATTATTATCATATAGAATACAATTGAAACCACTTGCTAATATGAGTCTCCTTTAGAGTGGAGTACTATTTGATTGAAATGCTGTTTCACTGTGCTAATACCTATGCCTGGTATCCAATATATGTTGATAAATGTAAAAGTTTTATTAATCTATACCGTAACCATGCAGAACATTCCCTTGTCCTCTTTGTATATCTTAATAATTTTAGGAATAGGTATAGATTTGTTCCACAGGATAGCTACTCCTCTTTTTTTTTCCTGTGTATGTTCTGAGATGACTAAAGTAATGTACTTGTTGGTTTCTAGTTTATCTATGTCTTTTTTAAGAAGATGAGTTTCTTGAAGAAGTATTAGGTTAGATCTATGCAGGTTAAGATATCTGATTAAACTTCTTCTCTTACATGGTTTATTTAACCCAATAATGTTTAAGGAGATCCATCTCAAGGTTGCCATTTGACATATATAGCATAAGGAAAAATAATGTTTAGTTTATCATTTTTTATACAGATTAGTAAGCTATTCCCTCTTATAGATGTTAAATTAATCAAAGCTTTGACTTGTGAAGTATTTGTAAGAATATGTGGGACTTTAATTTTTATTAGAAATAAAAATGTGATTATGAGATATGATGTGGATATCAGAACTGTAATCATACTGTAGCAATAATCAAATAAAATAGTGTTAGGATTGAACTTCACACCCAGCTTGGAGTTATAAACTCTGAATTTGAGTAGTTACAACTACTCGAGTAACCTCACTAACTATAACAGCAGAACTCTAGCTACCACCTAATGTCATATATATATTAAAACTTTCAAAACCAAAGTTAAACTAATCTGTATTACTATGTATTATAAAAGAAATTATACAATTTATACACTTGTTTCTTAGTATGTGTCAAGATTTCATTAAAGACTTCTTGATATCATATCTTTAAAACTAGAAAGAACAGTTTAAGCTAACAGTAACATTGTATATATCAGAATGATAGATCACTGAAACTTTTCACTGACTTGTTTGTATGAACGTATATAGATATTAGAAATAGAGACATTAACTAATACAGTTTATATAGACTACCCCCCAGATTTACAAAGCCCTGTAGAATGTGCAGGATTAGTTTAAGAGCTATTTTCAGCAATATGGCAGATGTGCGATCCAGGAATGAGCTCCCAGGACATGCACGTGAGCTCTTAGACTAATCCTGCATGGACTGAGCTCCTGTATGCAAATCACCCTCATCAAATGAGGGTAATATGTGATCCAGGAAGCTGGCAGCTGTCCATGAAGGACAAGTGCAGTGTGCAGAAATGTACTCGGTTAGTAACCGAGTACATTTCTGCAATCTATAAAACGGAGCCATGACAGCTCCAAATAAAGGCTGCATATAATTGAGAAAGCAAGCCAATGGCCAAGTAGAAGGCCATTGGCATTGCAAACTGTTTAAAAAAAAAAAAAAAACTTTTATTTTTTTTTCGCCAATCTCGCCTGTTTAAGCTTAGGGCAGTGGTGCGCAAACAGGATCGGTGGAAAATAAGAAAATAAACCTAAAATAAGCATTCTAACTAAAATCAGTATTCAGCCAATGGCAGGCAGAAGACAACCTGGCCAATGAGTAATGGTTGCTAAGGGGGGAGGCTCAGTGTGGGACATGTAACTATGCAATAGCAGGTAATCCTATGCAAATGAGGGAAAGGTTAGTGAATCCCAGATTTCCCCAGTATGTGAGGCAGGTCGCAAGAGTGTAAGAGTATAAATAGCTGACTGCAAGACTAGGATATAGGTGACATCATGGGTGTGTGTGTCAGGCATACTGTAAGTGGATTGGAGACCTGTGGCTCGGGATTGCTCCTAGCTTAGCACAGCTAAGCTAGGGGTGTGTCTAAATCTGCCTAGCACTCTTTACAAAGTGAAAGTGGGTGTGCGCGCCATGCACAGGGTCTTACAGGAATAAAAAGGAAGTTAAGCCAGGAAAAAGCAGCTCTGTGCACATTTGAGCACTCCATTTGCAAGACGCGCACATGGGCTTAAACAGGGAGGCAATGGGAAGGGAAAACAACAGTAGGAAGGTACTCAAGGAGAACTAGCTTAGCTGACAGGTGAAATGTATCAGAATCAGCAAATTACATAGGCAGCAGACCAGCCCAGCCCAGCAGACCACTATAAACTATGCAAACACCTTTCCCCCTTGTTTTCCCAAAAAATCTGCACCATCTGTGTATACAGATGGGGAAATTTTACAAAATTAAAGCAAGAGAAAAAATGTTAGGGGCTGCTTTTGCTATCATAAACCAGCATGTGCAAGTGGCTGAGGGTGGTGAGGATGTGAATGCTGCTGAGCAACCCACAGGAGGAGACAGAGAAGAGTGTACAGACCCAGGGTAATCTACCAAGGGCTACATGAGCTGGAGATATTGGAGTGCTATAGGGTGGACAGGGACCTCCTACAGCAAATTGTTGAGCTGTGCCAGCCACACCTGACACACAGAACTAACAGAGGGGAACCCATCCCAGTGGATACCAAGGTTTGTCTAGGTCTAAGAATACTAGCTACAGGTACCTTCCAAAGGCCAACTGAGGATATGATGGGGATTTCACAGGCATCAGCATCCAGGGTACTCCACCAGTTCCTGGATGCCATGTCAGCACATGTCGGTGAGCACATATATTTCCCCATCACCCATGAGGCATTGGCCAGCAATATGCGGCTCTTCCACCAAATAGCAGAATACCCTGAGGTAGTGGGTGCAATAGACTGCATGCACATACACATTAAAGCACCACCAGGTGAGTGGGGTAGGGTCTACAACAACCGCAAGGGCTTCCCATCCATTAACTGCCAGGTCATGTGAGATGACCAAGGCATAATAATGAATGTGTGTGCTGGCTGCCCTGGAAGCTACCATGATTCCCACATCTGGGATCTGACACAGCTGTACCAGACATTTGCCAATGGGGACATCCCACATGGTCACCTAGTGGGGGATGCTGGATATGCACTGGAGCCATGGCTGATGACACCTATCAGGAATGCATACACACATGAACAAGAACTCCATAATGAGTCACACACACAAACATTAATCAAAATAGAGCATGTGTTTGGGATGATCGAGTCATGGTTCCTGTGCCTGGACATATCCAGGGGAGCTTTGCAGTACTCACCAACTGCATGTACCCAAATTGTCCTTGTATGTGCCATGCTACACAATATGATCCTGTGGAAACAGCTGCAGCAGGAACAGCATGGGGCAGGGCCACACAGCCCCCACCAATGCCAAGGCCTGCACAGGTGCAGATTGATTCGGAGGAAGAACAACCTGAGCCTGCCCCAGTAGGCAGAAGGAGGTGTGCCCAGTATGCCCTGGCCTTGGCAAAGAGGCAACGCATAGCACATGCACTGACACAATAGGGACCCGGGGAATGACACCTCTTTCCAACAAGCACATAGAGTAAAAGGTTGCCAAATATGACACTACCTGTGGTCAACTATGTATAGGGAGTGTGCTATGTGCATTCAACATAGGCAGCCCTGCAGCATCATCCTCAATACTGGGACACCCACAAGGTAAGTGACTCACACTTGTCAGTTAAGGGGGCACATACCCAACGACAGTCACAGCCAGCAGGATAGGTGTAGACAAACACAAACAAATGCTGTACTATGGCCTCTGAATGAGCCCTATGGGTAACCCCTACCCCAGGCCTACACAGACAGACTACAGCAGGCCAGCCAGTTGGATATAAGTTGTGAAGGCTAGGAAGTCAGAAACTAATATGTAGGTAGTTAAAGCTAAGATCTGTAGTACACTGGTATGCCTCTAGCCAGTATGATAGGTAAGACTACAGACTGAAATGGTGTACCCGACATACCAGTACAGTCCTAGCAAATGTGTAAAAGTGTAAGGTGTGCCCCACCATCCTACGTACACTTATAGTAACAGTCAGGTGTGCACCCCCCACCAATGTGTAGAAATGTCGAAACAGTCAGGTGCTTCCCCGCTATGCAGAAATGTAACAACAGTCAATGCCAAATGACCAATGTATACCCTGCAGACACAGCATGCTACCTGTTGGAGTACAACACAAAGGTCAACACAGCAGTACAAACTACCTGGACTTGATCCACACATGCAATATAGATGGCCATACTGGGCATGGTCACACACAGAGGAATGAAGGCAATGTCAGACAACAACATACTGAAAGGTCATACTGGGCATACTCACACACTTAACACTTGAAGGCCATGTCAGCAAACACCAGTGGACCAGACATATCTGGCATTTGCAGTTCTTATTGCAGACACATCAGTATGCACCACTCCTGCCTTGCACACACAGTGGATAGGAATACAGACATATATGTAAGGACAACACACTATAATAAGCCAAAGGTAGATGGACATAGATGTGTGGTGACTGTGACAAAGAGCCATCTGGGCCTGTCCCACCCAGCACACAGCCAAAGGGCCCCAAAAACATGAGGTGCAGGTGTCACTCATTGCAGATACTAGACACCAGTATCTGTCAGCATGACAGCATGTTGCACGTGCCAGCTGTGCAACATGACTGTACAAGGAAGTAGTCACCTAGTAGCTGTATACACATACCTGTGGCATATGACCCCATGTGTGCCCGCATGCGGCATGTCAACCTCTACATGAATGAGTTACGGCCCATGCACACACTTTCCTCCCCATAGCAGTATCATGACAAGCCTGCTGATGTCATCCAATGTGAAATACACCTTTGGGAGAGCTGTAGCTCAGTAATCCCTATGGTGCATCCCATAACTGCATACTGCTGTAGTGATAAACTAGGTAGGTAGCAGTCCTAACCCCAGACTTGGCAACTGTGTCAGTGTGTGTTTGTGTGTGTGTCTCTCTGTCTCTGACTGTGCAGAGAGAAATGCTTTTTAGGCTACTCACATTCCGTACAGTTCATATACACAACTTTGGCAAGGCTGCTGATGTCACTCATCTAGAAATACACCTCTGGGGAAATCATAGCCCAGTAATCTCCGTAGCACATCCTGTAACTGTGAACTACTGTAGTGTGACAAAGTAGTTAGGTAGGTGTTCTAACCCCAGCCCTAGCAACTGTATGCTTGTGTGTGAATCTGTGTGTGTGTCTGTGTCTGCCTAAGTAGAGACGATACGTTTTAGACCACTCACACCCCATACAATTCATATACTCAACATTGGCAATGCTCATGATGTCACTCACCTAGAAATATACCTCTGGGGAAGTCATAGTGCAGTAATCTCCGTAGTGTGACCTGTAACTGCGTACTGCTGTAGTGTGATAAAGTAGTTTGGTAGGTGTTCTAATCCCCAACCTGGCAACTGTGTGAATCTGTGTGTGTATGTCTGACTGTGCAGAGAGCAATGCTGTTTAGGCCACTCACACCCCGTACAATACATATACTCAACTTTGGCAAGGCTGCTGATGTCACTCACTTAGAAATACACCTCTGGGGAAATCATTGTCCAGTAATCTCTGTATCGTGTCCTGTAACTGCATACTGCTGTAGTGTGATAAAGTAATTAGATAGATGTTCTAACCCCAGACTTGGCAACTGTGTGTCTGAATCTTTGTGTCTTTGACTGAGTGACAAACAATGCTTTTTAGGTCGCACGCACTCCTTAAAATTCATATACCCAACGTTGGCAAGGCTGATGATGTCACTCACCTCGAAATACACCTCTGGGAAAGCCATATCCTAGTAATTTCTGTAGCGTCCTGCAACTGTCTACTGCTGTGGTGTAATTTAGTGGTAGGGTTCCATGGCAGTTCTGGATGTTTTGCATGTGTTTCAATGTCTGTGTATGGAACAATGCATCATAGGCTACTCACTTGCAGTACATTTCAAATGCCGTACTTTGCCAATCCTGCTGATGTCATTCATTGTGAAATACAACTGTGGGGAGAAAGTTCCCTGCAATCCCTGTGGTGTGACCTATAACTGCTCTATGCTGTAGTGTGATATAGGCCTTGGTCAGGGGTTCTATACCCACACATGACAGTTGTGGATGTTTTGTGTGTGTCTCACTGTCTGTGTAGGGGAGCAATGCATTTTAGGTTAGTCACTCGCAGTACAGGTGAAATGCCCTACTTTGGTAAACATGCTGATGTCATTGAGTGTGAAATATACCTATGGGGAACGATGTCCCTAGTAATCCCTGTGGTGTGCCCTATAACAGCTTCATGCTGTAGTGTGATATAGGCCTTGGTCAGGGGTTCTATACCCACACATGACAGTTGTGGATAGTTTGTGTGTGTCTCACTCTATGTGTAGGGAGCAATGCATTTTAGGCTAGTCATTCGCAGTACAGGTGAAATGCCCTACTTTGGTAATCCTGCTGATGTCAGTCACTGTGAAATACACCTTTGAGGAAGAAACACTCCAGTAATGTCCATGATGCGTACTATAACTGTGTAGTGCTGTTGTGTAATAAACTAGTTAGGTAGGGGTTCAACTCCCAGACATGACAGGTGTTTGTGTGTGTGTGTGTGTGTGTGTGTATGTGTGTAACTCGTATCCTGTGTAGAGGTGAGTATGTGACACCTGTGGCCAATGTGGAAGGGGGTTTTGCTTATTACTTTTATGGTAGCCCTACTATATATAACAATGTCAACTATACAGGGATAACAGATGTAAATTAGCTGGAAGGCTGAGGTGCAAAGTCATACCCATACATGTGACATCAAGGCCATCCAATCCAAATTAGCAACCCCACTATTACCCAGAGCACACACTCAACCCATGTGTCATATGCACACACATTCCTAGGCAACAGCCAATACGTGGGTAGTACACTGAATATTGGCCACTGATAGTAACTATGCAGTGATAGCAGTGGGCTACAGAGGGCATGTCACCCTGCCCATATGTCCAATATGCATGTACATGCAGACAGTGCACCTCCACCATGTTCCCCAATGGACACCTGCACCACCTGTGGTGCCTTCACATGTGACTCACAATGGACATACCATGCCTGACAACATGCCCTGTATGGACAGATGCTACTGACATCAGGGAATGCTGTTGGCATGCTATCAATTTAGGTGAAGGGTAAACCTGATGCTCATTGCCAGTTCCTGCCACAGGTGGGCAAGACTGGCACATCTGATGATAATCTGTGTTCACAACATGGGCCAGACACCCCAGGTACAGTTCCACATGTCACTGTACATGCATGTGGGAGGTGTGCACATCCCAGACACCATCCATGTCATGGACTAAGGAACACATACATGGCATGTGGTGTACAGCATTGGCCACACACAATAGTCACCCAGATGACTGGATGGGGATGCAATACCCACCTGTGTGGGCAAATGCAGTAACTATAGGCCTGAGCCACAATGCAGACCATTGTCATGTAGCCTGATGCCAAGTTATACCCATTTCCTACCCTTGTACAGCTTGCTGGCACAGTTGACCACCACACACCCATGTAGACATGTACCCATGCATGTTAGAACTGGCACCCTGTCTGTTCATGTGTGTGTGTTGTATGGTGCATATGTCCACATCCGCACTCACTACAACCCCCCAGGGAATACTGAAGCATGCTGTCTGATCTCCTCATACTCTTTGCTCATACGGGCTCCATATGACCCGTATGGTGCAAGTGATACCTGCACATTGATGTGTTGTGGCAGTCCCACTACTGATGAGTTGCACTCCTGGCCCTGCCAAGTGGGTCAATGTGTATGCGTCCCTGTGTGAGTGAGTCTGTGTTGACGCTGGCACCTTTTCATGCAGACAGTTACATGTACGACACCTACCGTATATCTACCTTATCCCTGTTGCAGATGTCACTCACCCTCACATATATGTTCTGAGTGCTCCACATCGGGTAACCCATGTGGTGCATCCAATAAGTGCATCGAACTATGATAGCGCTACATAGTTGTCGGGGGTTTGATACCCTGTGCTGGTAGGTGTGTGACACAAACATGCTTCCGTTTTACCCTCCCACCCCTCCCTGACATGTATCTGCCTGCCCCACTCCCTCTCTGGTGGATGTGGAGACCCACACCTGCCGTGCTTAGGCAGCAGCATGTGTATTTTACGTGATGCTCATGATCAGCTTATGGTCTCTGCATGAATTGCAACCCTCCCCTAGCTGACTGCATGTGGAACAGCTGTGGTACCAATCCCATAGCCAATTGCATGTAAACACACTCCAATACCTAGGAACATCATGGTGGTATTGGGCCTTTGCAGTCACTGTGAGCAGGAACTAGATCTAATGTTTGGCAAACAGCATCCCAGATGGACTGGGGATTTACCTTTAACAACATACACTGTGGAAAAAGGGCAACCAGCAGGAGGGGGATGTGCCTGACCTGACTACAGATTGTAAGTGCTGCTATACTGCATTTGGAGTAATGTTGGTTTAATCGTGTTTGTCTGGATATGCCTGTCATACATGTCGCAATACCTCCAATGTCAGTCGCATGTATATGAGAAATCCCCATTTGCAGGGTCATCTGCAGATTGGGCAGTGTTGTGCTTATGGTTTTATGTGTTAGCCACAGTGCATCAATCTGTGGAATGCAGAAGGTAAGTGTGAGGATTGCAGTCTGTAGATGGTGAAGGCTGTGACAGTTACTGACTTCATTTCCCAAATAGAACATACGTTGCAACAAACCCTGTTACAATGGAAAATATATGAGGTTATCACAGCAACATGTCTATACTGGCCCTGTGTATGTGCTGTCAGCCACACCTCTGTCAACCTTTGTACATATGGCATGCATGAGGTGGTGCATATGTGCTGTACACTATAAATACTGTCATCATATCTGATAACAAGCCAGTGATATATCAGATTGCTACACATGTCATGTACAGTAGTGGTTATATTTCATGACATAAGCTGGATATTCTGTGGATGTTTGTACAGTACTGAGGTCTGTGTAGTGATGGTGAATGTTGGCAGTGTGTGTATTGTTATTATGTACTTCAGCCTGTGTACAGACTGAGGTATATGTCATTGTTCTAGCTCCCCTTCTATCAGATGTTACATGCTGCCCCACTGTATGGTACCATTTTGCTGTACATGTTTGGAGGGCCATACACACACATGGCCCATACCACAGACAGCCATCATATCAAACTGTGTAGCAGCCCAGTATATGCAGGGTCATTCTGTGAGTGGCACATATGAGGATGGTGTAGAAGAGATAGTCCATATACTGTAATATTATGCTAACTTGCCATATGTGGCTGTGGCTGTGTTCACATTGGTTGTGGTTATGCACTGTCCCACAGGTGTATCTTACCCTGTGCTGTGACATGGCTGTCAAGCCTGCTCTATATGCAGCCACATGTGCATTCCCCCATACGAAATGTAGGCCAGTGTTGAGCCAGTCTGCCTGTAGCCTGCACAATGCATTGTTACATGCCTAACAGCTTAGTGTACTTAACCAGTGGGATGTTATGTGCAGATACTTGCCAGATGTACTGCTGCTGCGCCTCCCTTAAACGTCATGTATGTCAGACAGAGTAGTGGGATGCTGTACAGATGTATGTCAATATCTAGTGGGTGGTATGTGTCCATGGCACCTCTGTACCAGCAGTCATTATGTGCCAGGCCAGACAGGAGTGTGTGAATCCAACACCTAGGGCCAAATGTAAACCAGTTGTTATGTGTTATATCCATCTACATGGCTGTCTACATCCATATTGTCAGGCCTGGTACACATGTGGTGCACTAAGGGATTATGTGTATACCTCTGGATTGTGCAGGATGTGTCCAAAGTTCAACATATAGTTGCCAATATTTTTGGTGCACTCCACAGGGGCATTACATGCTAGCAGCAGTACCTTACAATGATTTCCTTAGAATGTCTGTCAGTAGCCAATGGCACACATGTTATAAGCAGATGTCAGCATCCACACACACCATGTCTGTAAAGACAATCCCAGTGACAGTAGCAACAGTCTAGTAATATGCCTGCTATACATACCTGTCATCCCCTTGCACTATGACTTTGGGACTGTAGGGGCTGGTGTACGGCTACACTCCATGTCCAGGATATATGGTGGAAATATATGTACATATACTTATCCAGATAACCATATATATATATATATATATATATATATATATATATATATATATATATATATATATATATATATATATATATATATAATTACACATGTGTACTACATTGAATTACCACTGTCATCAAAACCACCCAATATAAATCCCTACATCATGTGGGCATGGTCCCTTTACATTTCCTGTGTTATGGACATCCTTCCTGTGTGAGGGCATCAGTGATACAGACAGCAGGTAGCAATACCTCTTACAGGAGAACCTCCGCACTCAGAGTGGCCACATATTTGTAGTAGGATGAGGAACTACAGACAGACTGTGGGTAGAGTTGTGTAATGCTTTGCATAGTACTGATGTTACAGGGTATGTGTGTGTACATACTAGTGTACCTTGGAATGCAGTTTGTCTGCATAGCTCACTACTGTGGGCCTAACCTCTTGCTGGACAGAGGTATGCCTATCATGTGTTGTCTGTCCACCACACAGGTCCTGTGTCAGATATTACACTGGCAGTTTGTGTGTTTCATGCTATCAGCACATGGCTATATCCGTGTCTATTTCTAACCTCAATTCCCTGACTAAGGGTAAGTTGCAGACTATCCTGTAACACCAGCACCTTGCTTAGTGTAAGGCAACAGTGTTCCACATATGTGCCTGTGTTCCAGCCTCTGTCCCCCATCTACATACCAAGCTTTGCACATATGTCATGCTTTTGGGGGTTGTTATGTAGTGGACTGTGAGTATATCACACTTCCATTGCTGCCATTAGTCCACTGCTGTTGTGTCCCCCACACATACAGTGGGGCTGGGGCCATATATTTGTGGGCGTCACCTAAACAACACATGTGCGCCCTTATGCACTGCAGAGGCCAGTGTATGTAACAGTGGTATATGGGCTTGTATTATTGAGTCTAGGTGGGGAGCACCATAAATTACCTAAGCTGTTACAAAATGTGGGGGTATCAGGGGTGAGCTGCCACAAGGTATGTGGATGTACAGTAGCGTATACTCCACCTATATTGACATTACTTACATGACTTGGGGTACTGTAAGCCTACTGCCTCCTGCCATACAGACTGTTCTGTGTATTATAGCTTGTTATGTACTGGGTACAACCCATTTGATCACAAAATGTCTTTACCTCCTATGGAGTTTAAACAGAGTGTCGATAGAGGCAGTTGAACTACACACCTGCAGTACATACTGTTGATTGTGTGGTACCCTGTGGCCCAGTCTGTCTGCACTATTGTACATTCTGAAGGGCTTGGCCTGGACAGCAACAGATGTGAACTTTTCCAGACTACTGCATTAGTGTAACTGTTTCACAGTTGCAGTACTCCATTTATATGGTTGTCAGTATTTGAACAGCTATATGATATGGCATATAGAACTGTTATAGTACACAATTAAAGGATTCCCTTTTCTGCAAACCTGTGTGTGGTGTCTTTCCTATGACCTTTCTATGGGTATATGTTGCAGGTAATGACTGACATTAGTATGTGTCGCCCATACAGTGTCCAGTTGTTCAGGTATTAACTGTCGGCATAGTGGCTGTTCCACATTGTTTGCACCTCATACATATGCATTTTACTGTACATATATCTGCGTCTGTATGTGTAGTCACATATATATATATATATATATATATATATATATATATAGATATGTGTGTGTGTGTGTGTATATCTGTATATGCATATATTTGTCTGTGTATCTGTATCCTGGGGACGTTGATGGCTTCCACACATGACATGTCCTATGGAAGGCAGGCTGTACTTGGTAGTGTATTGCAGGGCACATGTGTTTGGCTGTGGGGGGATGCCTATTCGTACAAGACGTATAGTGTGTGGGACCTCTCAACCCTATTAATGGTGCATGTGGACATAGGTGCATTTGTTAATCTGCAATTGCTATCTACAGATGTATGGCCAGGATCCTTGCTTTGAGCCTTGCAAGAGCTGTTTATTTTGTTGCTGGGCAGAACATGGCCCGGCCTATTGGATACAGAGTGATTAAGGCATCTTAAAGCAGTTGTAAGCAGGTTTGCACAGGTTTGCGTGGAGCTAAGCACTGCCTACACAGGTTAAGCAATTTATAAGCTAACTGAGGGTATGAAAACATAACTGGAGGTTAGCAGTGCTTACCATCGCGCAAACCCTCACAAACCCGCTTACAGCTGCTTCAAAGTGCCTTACTCACTCTGTATCCAACGGGATGTGTTCTGCCCAGCAACAAAATAAGCAGCTTCTGCAAGGCTCGAAACCAGGACCCTGCAGACCATACACAAAGTGATTTACCACTAAACCATAGCAGATATGCATAATCATGATGTTTTCACATATATATCATCCAGCCCAGGTATACAACACTACAGGGAATGTATTCCGCCATGTAGATGTATTTGTATGCATATATATATATATATATATATATATTCATCTTTAAATGGATATTACATATCTATATATGTAGATATATATATATATATATATATATATATATATATATATATATATATGAATAGATACGCATACATCCATAGATATATATGTATACATCGACATGTCCACATATATACAGCACTAGGAATGCATATATGTCAGCATGTATATGGCTCACCTTTCAAAGGAAGAAATCCATGTGTCCAAAAGTTGGAAGGCCAAAAGTATGTTCTCAACGTTGCACAATCTTGCAATACATGCATTGAATGTGCAATGAACGAATGTCACTATGCATTCGCTCATTGCAGATTAGGCAATTTGGTTGCGGATGGCACTATAGTGGGGATGGGGAATATTTGCCTGTCCCCACTGTAGTGCAAACTAGGAGTTAGTATATCACAGTGGGGGGTTGTGGGAGGCCCAGCCACTCAGACAGGGGGGTGCAGGGGGACATTCCCCCTGGCATTGCGATATGTATTCCAACTTGCAGTTTGAGTCAGCGAAGGTGCCTTTAGTGCTGCTGTGTTTTGAACTGTGGTGCAGTAAGAAATGACGGGTTTGTTTTTTCCATTTGCAGAAAAGGCCATTCAAAGAAATTATTGTCTCCCTGTCAAAGGTGAACACATATATATCAATATAGGTATATATGGACATACATCTGTAGATGGAACTGGGAATGTAACCACAACATATATGTCCACATGCACCAGTGATGGGTTTGAGAGACCCAAACAACATACATCAGGCACAGATAGGTATCCCCCCCAGCCAAACACATCGCCTGCAATACAATACCAACCTTAGCAGATCCCATAAGCAGGACACTACACGACAAGGGCAGTATATGTTAACAGTACTCCATCCCAACTGTAGGATGTCAGGCTGGCATTACTAACATATTATGCAGTGCAGTCAAGTGACATGTCATGCTTGGAGGAACTCCCTGGGCAGGTGCAGTAAGTAGCTGGGATCCTTCATACGATCAACTAGGCCTAAACCTGACAATGGATTCACCAATGTTGGCAAGGACAACCACAAATCCACCGTGTCTGCTCGGAACTACCACCCAGTTGCCTGATGACCCTGGTCTGCAAGGACATGGAACATAACAATGAACCCATGGCCAATGTCACTGGTAATCATAACACATGGGACCCTGCCAATGTTGGACTTGTCAAAGGCAGAGAATACAACCTGAACCTGGTATACCTCCTTTACCCAATCATGACAGGTGTAGATGAGGGTTTAGGAGGTGCACAATGCCTATGTAGATCATAGTAGGCTGCTTTTGTACACCATCCCACATGTAGGAATGTGTGTAGTTGTTAAGGGATCTACCTCCATTCACAGAATATGTTTCCACCAGGACTGCTTGGCATATGCCAACATTCCACAGGTGCCATCCTATGGACATACAATCCTTCACAGGTCATAGATGTGTTAATGCCCTCCTCCACACTGTAGAAGTGTGAAGCACTACTGGAGTTGCTATAACTCACTAGGTGTAGCTGTTGTGAACACAACTGCCATTATTGCAGTTACTGTTGCGTCTATCCCCCACATAGCTGTCTGTAATACTGTCCAGTGTATGTAATCAGATTGTTAGTTGTTGTTTACACCATTCACAGTAGCTGATTGCCTCACAGCCTCCTAAGGGTAGTGTTATGTCACCAACATTGGCACACACATGTTACTTAGGTGAGGGTCACAGTAGAGTGGGGAGAGGGACATACACCCTAATGTTAGCATGTTCAATGTCATACACATTGCAGACTGCATATATACCACTGTGTGGTTGTGCCTATCCTATCTTGCTGGGATTACATGTGCAACAGATGTGTTATCTGCACGGGGACATACCTCCATGTGTACAGTCTTGTACCTGTACTGCATCCAAACCAAAGGCTCTGTGCATTGTACCCAGCCATGGCATGTGTATGACCAACTACACTTACTTGTGTCCACTGTAGAAGGCCTGCTGACACCACCACACCCATCAGCCATGTGGCACATGGACAAACACAGCACAATCAGAATAGATACTGGTGACACCAATATGACATTGTTAATTACAGCTATGATGCATCATGACTGCACAGATACACCTTCCAAGATATTAGCATTTCACTTTACTGCTGACAACATGCTACACATCATTCCATTGCTACACTGTTTTACAGTCAACCTGTGCATCAGCACCATGTTAGCCTGTCCCTGCATCAATGTTACGGATGTCAGGAAGCTGCACAGGTATCATCATATGCACAGGGTGTGTTGCTGGTTTGCCAGAGGCCTAGGCTGAGCTATTCAATTGACAACATGTGTGTGTGTGTGTGGGGGGGGGCTCAGTACTGTTATGGGCCACTGGTGATGTCTTGTATGCAGGTATGTGGTTGCCCTAGGCTTGTTGTTTATGTGTGTGTGTCTGCATGCACACAGTTCCTGTATGCGGCTGCCCAATACAGGGAATTGTGAGACAGCTGTAGATTGTACCTTTCAGGGTTTGCAGTTCACCATTTCTGGCCACGGACATGGGACCTGTGCCTGGCAGGGGTGCATAGGCAGTATCAGGTACAAAGCCAGATCGAGTACTGCCCCTCAAGTTTGACAGATGTCCACTGGATCACGGTCCCTCCTGAGAATGGCCAGGGCCACATGCACATGGTCTGCTATGATGGTCTGTGGACAACATCCTCCCCACAGTGCTGGGGCTGGTAGTGCCACTACGGGAATGGCAGTGACTGGCTGGATGTCCACAGTGACCTCCAGCTGCTGGTGTTGCTGGCATATGTCCATGTGGCCGTTGCAACTGTCCCACCCTGTCCTGATGCATGGACATGACATTGTGGATGAGATCCAATGTCTCACCCCACCGTCTATCCATGACCTCAGTGTAATTATGGATGGCACCTGCTAGGTCACGGATGCTGTCAGTTACAGAGGTGTGATGAGCCCTCTGCACCCTTAGAGCCTGCCTGTTATACCATTCCATTCATGTCTGTGCCTCCATGACAATCTGGAAAATGTGTGTGGTTGAAATAGATGTGGCACATCTGCTAGGGGCATGATGACCAGCAGTGCTCCAATGAGTACCCCTGAACATCAGCCTGTGTGATACCCCACCAGACATCTGGCTATGGCTGCTGTATACTGACACATGTGCCATAGATACCACACTGTCCTGGCCAATGCCAACCATAGACTGTCCCTCAACTACGGCCAATGGTGATGAGGTATGTAGAGGCAGTGTGTCTGCGCACGTGGATGGGTTGGATATGTGTGGGTTCTCAACTGGTGGCCCAGCTTCAGCCCCTGACAACCCTTTCTGTGCCTCAACACACCTATCCTCATGGTCATTGTCTGTATCAGTGATATCAGATTCCCTGCTGGGGGGACCCAGACCCACCTGCCACCTGTGAGGGGAAAACAGGGAACAGACTGTAAGACCTGTACATCACCAATAAACAGTACACACACACACACACACACACACACACACACACACACACACACACACACACACACACACACACACACACACACACACACACACATAACACACACAATAGCAGGCAATGGAGCAGTACAGTATCACACACAAACCTGTAATTACACACATGTCAGCATGCAGGACATGTGGCACTCAACAGCATGCAGTGCAACTGTAGTCAATCCCCATTACCAACATTATACATGGCTGTGATGCATGGCATCTGATAGTAGGTGATGGCCCTCCCCCTGGAACTCACAGGTTCATAGGTTCATAGGTTCATACTAGGCTATCTGCCCTGGGGCATTTATAAGCCTAGCCCAATTGTGTTTGGCTTACGCCACCCCTTGATTTGAATATACTGTTCCCTTTTTAAAATTTAGTTTACTGTGCCTCTGTCTAATAGTGACAGGGAAGTAATCCCTGGGACAAACCTACGATTCCCCCATCCACTTATCAAGATTCTTCTTGAAGAGAGTCAGTGAGGTGCTCTGCCTAACATGAATTGGAATTCTATTCCAGAGTGAAGGGAGCCTCTGGGTTATGAATCTGTCCCTCCAGTATATTCTATTTATTTCTGTGATGAGGTTCAAGTCCCTCAAGCATGTGGTTCTAAGGGATTTAGATTTACTGAGATGGAGCATGTCCATTAATTCTGGATTGGACATGGCTTTATATGTCAGGCATAGATCGCCTCAAAGTAGGCGGTATGCAACTGAGTAGAGCTGGAGTTTTTTTAACTGAGCAGCATATGGCATCTGTTTGAGTCCCTTGATCCTCCCGGTGAGGTACTTTTGGGGTCTTTCTAATTGCTGCAGGTGTCGGGTAAGGTACATACCAAAGGGGGCATTGTATTCTATGATGGGCCTGATGAGGAATGAATAAACGGGCATGATTACCTCTCTTGATCTATATGTGAATCCTTTCATGATGAGGTGGGCTATGTAGAAGGTCTTTCTAACCACTTTGGCAATGTGGTTGTCAAAGGAAAGATTGCTATCAACTTGGGTCCCCAGATCCCTAATTACTTTCTCTGTACTTAATGGGTTACCACCTATGTGGTAATTTGTGGGCACATTGTTTTTGCCAAAAGGTATGACTATACACTTTTTGGCATTTAGCTTTAGACCATGGTTCTGGTACCAGTTATCCATCTCTGCGAGACCTTTTAGAAGGATGTTTGTGTCAGCTGGAGAGTTGATTATGGCACCCAGTTTGCAGTCATCTGCGAACTTGGTGAACCATAGTCCTCCCACGTTGGCCTGTACCTCAGAAAAGTAAATACTGAACAAGAGAGGTCCCAGGACAGAACCTTGTGGGATGCCACTTGTGACCGGTTTCGAGTCTGACATGGCTCCAGCAAATCTGACTCTGTGGGTTCTGTCTTTGAGCCAGTTTATGACACATCTTGTGACATAGGGGTTTATATTTAGGCTGGATAGCTTATCTATGATGCCCGAGTGGGGTATTGTGTCAAATGCCTTTGCGAGGTCCAGATAGGCTGTGTGGACTAGCTACCCTTCATCTATGGCCTTGGTGACTGTTTCAAAGAAGTCAACCAGGTTCAAAAGGCAGGATATGTCCTTTTCAAAGCCAAATTGGGTAGGATATAGTGTCTGTAGGTCCCCAATGTCTTTGTTTATGAGTTCCATGATGATCCTCTCCATAGCCTTGCAGACTAGGCTAGTCAGGCTTATGGGGCGATAGTTTCTAGGGTCAGCAGAGGCGCCACCTTTGTGGAGTGGGACCACTGCTGCTGTACGCCATTCTTTGGGCACATATCCTGTAGTGAGGCTGAGATTGTACAGCAGTTTACTTGAGGGATTAGTTCTTCTTGGAGTTCATGTAGGACGCAACCCGGGATGCCATCTGGTCCCATGGAAGCAGTGTTTTTTTGCTTTGGAGAGGGCGGCCTTCACCTGAGCATCAGAGATATTTGGGAGGCTGCACTCTGCTGGGATAGATACTTGCTCTTTTAGGGGGGAGGGGGTGGAGAAGTTTGCACTGAACCTGTCTGCCAGGATATTGGCGATGTCTGTGGGTTCAGTGTATTTTTTGTCATTTAGAATCAACTCAGAACAAGTCTGGAAGTTGCATCCCAGGTTCCTAACATAACTGAAAAAAGCCTTATGATTGTCTTTAGTGTCCTGTGCAATTTTTCTCTTGAAGCTGGCCTTGGAGGATTTTATGAGGGATCGTAATTTTTGGCTAGTACTGTTCAGAGATGCCTTCTCTTTTAGGGATTTTGCTCTATCATGTAGTAGCTTTCTCCTTCTGTTGTACAGCTTATTTATGGCTGGGGTCCACCAGACTGGACGCCTGCCTTTGGATGATTGGGTCTTAATTTTGTTTGGGATAGCATGATCCATGCATTCCTGGAGATGTCCGTAGAATGTGTTTATATAGGATTCTGCTGTTTGGGCCGTAGTTTCCACTGGCTCTGGGGCCTTGAAGGATTCCACTTCAGTTTTGAGAAGTGTGACGTTCACTTTTGAGAAGTTTTTCACTGTGGTTTTCTGGGCTGGGGGTGGGGTCTGGATGTGGATATCCAGTGAAATTAATTTATGGTTTGATCTTACCAATGAGGAATATACTTCTGGTATGGAGCATAGAGTCCCCATGTTGGTAATGATCAGGTCTAGTATGTTTTCCCCCTCTTGTGGGAGTGGTGACTAGTTGTTCCATAGCATTTGAGTTTATAAATTCCAGGAACCTTTGAGCTAAGGTGCTGGGGCTTGAGTAATGCTCCCAGTCTATGTTTGGGTAGTTGAAGTCACCCAATATAATGGTGTTCGGAGAGATCTTCATGTTCTCCAATGTTTTCAGGAAAGCCGAGTGGGATTCCTGACTTTGAGAGGGTGGTCTGTAGGATGCTATAAACTGAAAAGCAGTCTTGCCCACTGTCAGTTGCACATGGATGGTCTCCGATGCCCGTGCAATGCCACTAACCTGGAGGTGTGGATATCCTTGATAAATATGGAAACTCCTCCTCCTTTTGTGGTTCGGTCCGGGTTTTGGGGCCGAAAAGCATGATATGAGGTATAACCTGGTAGTGCTGGGGTGCTCACTGGAGCCTTGAACCAGGTTTCTGTCACTGCACAGATATCGATGTTGTCCATACTGAGGAGAGCTTCAAGTGCATGCATCTTGAGGTTAAGACTTCTGGCGTTTAGCAGCATTACCCTTAGTTTCTTGTTCCTTGTGATGTCTATGGAGGTGGGTTTGACTTTTGAGCCTTGCCTAAAAAAGATTTCACTCACTGCACCTATGTCCACAGCATTGCTGCACATCTGTTCAACACTCTGGCATGTACTGTGCACCATACCTCACAGGTGTACACACCATTGCAGGATGTGTATCTGTGTGTCAGTTGTGTTTTCGCTACTGCTCACAGCCTCTGTGTGTTTCTGGATCACATGTGGACACGTGTTTAGTGAATGCTTGATGTGTATTCACAGATGTCATCATCAGTGGTGCATGTATGAGTGATAGACTACCATTAGACTGACCACAGACACAATGTACTGTACCTATGGTGAGTGTAGAGACCATTATTGACCATGATTGAGCCCTGGCTGATGTTGCCTGTGGTACACATAGATTCATAGGTGAGTCCTGGCCTATTGGTCCTGGGGCCTACATAAGCCTAGCCACAAGGGTTCCCAGCCATGCACCACCCACTAATGTTATTCCCCTGTGCCTCTGTCAGGCTGTGGCACAGACATACTACCCATGGTGAATTCCCCATTTCCCATCCAATTGTCAAGTGTTTCTGTAAAGAGGGCCAATGAGTAGCATTGCCTGACATGTATGTGTTGTCCATTCCAGAGTGTGGGGACTCCCTAGGACAGGGCTCTATCCCTCCAGTATGTTCTGTGTAATGTGTTGATGAGGTTTAGGACCCTGGAGCATGTGTTTGCAGAGGGAGTGGAATGTCTTTATGTGTAGCATGTTCAACTGCTCTGTGTATGACATAGATGTGTATGTTGGGAAGATGTTAGCTGTGCCTGGGCAATGTGCACTGGAGTGTAGCCACATTTGTCTGAGATGGACTGTGTATTGCATGTGTTTGAGGCTGGTAATCCCATTAGTGAGGGGTGTGCTATGTCAGTGCACACGTACAGCATGCATTATGGGTAGGTGTGTTAGATGTGTACATGGCCTACCCCTTAGCTATGACATGCACAGTGAATTGCCAAGCATAACCTTAAACCATACTCACCGGCATCCAGCCACTGCTTGCTGGTATCCCAGAGGTACCTACATTGAGATGGGATAGAGTTGATGTCAGTGGCCACAGCTGTGGCATTGCTACAGGGTGGCTGCAATATTACAGTACAACAACAGCTGAAGTCCACAGTACTACAGATTATGCATTACTGCTTATCAGTAAAACACAGCAACAGACCCCCAACATCTCATGTATGCATGATCTACCTGTACAGATGCATACACTACAGTAGTCTACTGATATGCCCTGGATCCTTACCTGCATGCTACATGTCTGGTGTGTGTGTAGCACCCATCTCCATGACTGTATAAGTCTGTATCTCTTGTGGGAGGGCAGGAAATACCAGGCTCATGAGCAGCTCCTCCACTCTGGTGAGGGGGGATGGATGTTATGGCCCCCCCATTGCAAGGTGGTCACCCCGCATAGTAGCGGCACGGCCGACATACTTGGCGGAGCAGGTCACTACAATGGTGGTGGACCTGCTCATATGTACGGCTGTGCATCCCCACATCATTCACCCTGCGGCCACATCATTCCACATGGCTGTTCTCTCCTGCTGGTCCTGGTTTGTCCGTGAAAACAACAGCTGGTAGTTGTGGATGATGCTGGTGATTATAATTTCCTCCTCAGCGGCACTGTATGCAGAATTTCTCAGGTGTGCCATACTCCCTGAAAAACATAATGACGGAAAATTTTCTGAATAACTCATATGCCAGGTTTACCATAATACAATACACATATCAGTCTCCCGCCACCATATCAGCTCCAACATAATGTTCACACAATGCTAGTAGTATGTGTCCAGTATATGTACCATTGGGTCATATATTGTATTGTACAACACTTTCTGCTATGTGTTTATAGACATGCTCCCTGTGGGGACACTACAGCTGCTGGGCTGTTACAGGGTATTTCACCTGCATGCCATTGTCACTGCCACTATGTTTCAACATATGCATGTGGTTTGCCTGCTATGTGATTGCTACACATCTGCCATTCTGTGATATTGGGGATATCTATGCATGCTTTTGGACATGTTCTGAGATTCTGTGGACTATTACAGCCCACATATGTTCCATGACAGTTACACACCAGTATGTGTAGGGGTTATTTGCCAGCAGGAACACCACTCCAACCTAATGTACACATGTTACCAGTCCACATCACATCTGTGACCCACCATGGCACCTCATTATCTACTGTTCCATCACTACCGTCATGTGGAACCTCCTCAGGGGATGGTGACCACCCCCATGGAGCACACACAGATATGTGTCTGTCATAAAGTTAGGTTGAGGGTCTTGTGCATTGGGAGCTCCACAGAGACATGGGGTATGTGCTACATCACCTGGAGGCATGCCGTACACATACACAAGGTTTGACATGCACGTCCCTCATGCCCAGCGCACAGCCCAGGCACCTTTATGTCCATGTAGATGCTGTCGTGACTGTCCATGGGTGGGCACCATGTTCCCTTTGTTCCCATGTGGGGGCTCAATGGCCTCCACATTCCAAACGTAACTACCCGTCCACAGTGTTTAACCACCACATGTGTCATATACCAGCCCTGTATGCTATATTGTTTGTCACCCAACCAGAACTATATACCAATATGTGCCTAATACCATTCACCAACATATATATCCCACCTTCTCATACAATTGCAATGTGTTCCCAACATGGGTTACACAGCATAATCCACACTCCATATTGCAGCCATGTACTAGTGTGTAGGTATGTTGTGTATTGATGTGTGATGTTCTCTCACACATGTCATGGCAGGGCACATGTATTGACATATATATATATATATATATATATATATATATATATATATATATATAGATAGATATGTAGACATACACACACACACACACACACACACACATATATATATATATATATATATATATATATATATATATATATATATATATATATATATATAGATATAGATATAGATATAGATATTTGTCTGTATACATATATATATATATATATATATATATATATATATATATATAGATAGATATATAGATATATATATAGATATTTGTCTGTATACATATATATATATATATATATATATATATATATATATATATATGTAGACATACACACACACACACACACACACACACATATATACATATATATATATATATATATATATATATACATATATATATATGTATATATATATATATATGTATATATATATATATATATATATATAAATATATATATATATATATATATATATATATATGTATATATACATATATGCATATATGTGTAGATATCATTTTGTGTTGTTTATATACCTATAAAAATGTATAACTGTCTGAGGTTCTGTAAACATACACAACTGTGAATATGTATCACACATATATGTGTCTGTATGTGTGCATGCAGACGAACATCTGGACCACACTCATGTACCCTCTTTAATTCACAGCTGAACTGTTCTGCCTTGCTGCAACACAGACAGGTGTCACATGTGAACACAGACTAAAATTAGGGGGGTATATATGGTGACAGACTTTAGATAAGCATATTATACTGCTATGGCAGTTGGGCATGCTATGCTACACTTTAACATGACTGTCCTGCAGGTGGTGTGGTCTCTCACCCATGTGTCTATCATGGCAGTATTAATACTCCCACAAGCCATTGGCCACAGTAATTTACAGAACACAGATATCATGGATCACATCTTTGCCATTCACTGCTGGTCTGCACATTTGACAGGTATGGCCCACTGCCCACAGGGATTGACACTACTGTCCAGTGCAGTTGTTGAGCAGAACATCATTACAGGAAGAAGTACTGATGGCACATATATATCCTTTCACAGTATACATCCTATGATTCTATGCCATATACTACAGGCCAGTAAATGCATATCTGTTTCACATACCTGTTATGTTTTTCCACTGTAACACAACCCTGAGCTTTGTGACCTTTCTTGAAAAAAAATTTCTCTCTCTCTCTCTCTCTCTGTCTCTCTCTCTCTCTCTCTCTCTCTCTTTCTCTCTCTCTCTCTCTGTCAATAGGTTGCAGCATGTTTTTTGTTGGTATTGCACATGATCAGGTGGTGGCCTCTGCACCAGTCAGTGTCCACCAGTTGCTAATTGCATGCAGGCTGCTGTGTAGTACTTCAGATAACCACTGTCATGGCAACCCTGTACTATGCCTTCTGTGGACGTTGTCCCTTCACCTTTACAGTATGGATAACATCCTTCCTGTGTGTGGACATTAGTGTTACAGACAGCATGTAGCAATACCTCTTACAGCAGAACCTGCAGACACAGGCCAAATCCAGACCTACAGACAGCGTGAGTAGTGTTGTTGTGTGCAATGCATGTTGCTGTTCTTACAGGGTTTCTGTGTACATGGTACTTTTTCATGGAATGTTGTCTGTCTGCATAGCTCTAAGCTGTGGGCCTATCCTTATGATACCAGGGGGATTGGCTGTTAGGTTTTGTCTGTGCACCACACAGGTATTGTTCCAGATATATCTGTGGCATTCTTTCTGTTCAGTGCTATCAGTACATGGCTACATCCATTTGTATTTCAATGTTGTATCCCTGCATAAGGGTATACTGCAACAAATACTGTAACACCAGCAATTTCCAGGGTGTGTAACAGCAATAATGCAAATATGGCCCTATGTTCCTGCCTCTGTCCTCCACATATATGCCAGTCTTTGTCCTGCTGTGATACAGGAAGGGTTGTTAGGTAATGGCCTATCATTATTTACCACTAGCATTACTGCTATCATCCCAGTCAAGTCATGGACTCCCACACCAACTGTTGGGCCAAGTCCATATATATGGGGGCAACAGCTGGGAACACACATGTGCCCTTGTACATTACAGAGCTAAGTGTGTGGTACACAGTGTTCCTTGCCCTTGTACAGCCTTTTATGGGGGGGGGTGTTCTATGCCATTAAACCAGGCTATGGCACCTTTTCCGGGATATAACTGTTAAGATGAGGGTCATTCAGTGTGATAGTGAGATGTTAGGTTAAGCAATGTTATGTACAAGATACTGTGACATTAACACAAGTGCTACTTTTCCTCCTAGGGCTTGACTACAGGGTGTAATTGGAAGATGCTGAACTACATCTGTAATTGTTGATTGTTACGTATCCTAAAGGCAAATCCTGTTTCTACTGTTGTACTAAATGAAGGCCTTGGCCTGGACAGCATAATATTGTATATATACACATTGCTTGCATCTACTGTTTTGTGTGGGTCTTGCATTCATGACCGATTACATATTTCAAACCTTATGTGGTGTCAGGTACTGGCATACATTATTGTATAGTACACAAATAAAGGTTATCTGTGTATGCATACCTGTGTGTCGTGTCATGTCCTTTGAACTGTGGGTGGGTATATGTTTAATGTCAGTATTCTCACTTGTGGGAATGCTTGCCACACTACACATTTCACAGGTGCCAGTTGAAGGGCTTGTGGCTGAGGGGTATATTTTGCACCCAGTACTTACACACTACTTCTACATATGTATGGCTACTGATACCTTTTGTGTGTGTATATGTATATGTACCTATATATATATATCTCATATGGTTATATCTATATATATCTATAGATATATAATCTGTATATATATATATATATATATATATATATATATATATATATATATATATATATATATATATATATATAAAATCTGTATATATATATATATATATATATATATATATATCTACACATACATATGAACATATTTATGTAGCTATATGCAATTGATGTTATATGATTATTTGTGAGTCATACACACACACATATTTATATATATATATATATATATATATATATATATATATATATATATATATATATATATATATATATATATATATATATATATATATATATATATATATATATATATATATATATATATATATATATATATATATATATATAAGCAGTGGTGCAGCGGTAGTGTTGTTGCCTCACAACAAGAGGTTCTCCCATTCGATTCTCAGCTGAAGTGCCTTCTGTGTGGAGTCTGCATGTCCTCCCTGTGGTTGAGTGGCATTTGAAAGACATGCACGAATAGGCATGCCTTTGTTGAAGGTTGGGCTGGCAACCTCAGCACCATAAAAATCTCCTGCCTATCATAAGCAGACCAGCATTCCACTGTGGTGACCCCTAACTGGGAAAAGCCAAAAGAAGAACAATATTTATATATACATATAGCTGTCTACATTTACAGATATATATATATATATGTTTGGCTCATATTTTGGCCTGTTCCTCATTCACTTGGCAATTGTCATGGATGATCACAGCACTGAAGTCAATAACTGGTGACAGCACTTTTGTGTTTCAGACTTCATCTTCTTCTACATATGTGTTCTAATACATATAATTGTGTAACTAGCAACATTTTAAGTGTATCAGAGCATTAGTTGACACATATCCCTATTTGTACCCACAGTGTGGCATACTTTGTCCAGACTTCTTGCATTAACAGGTTGGGTGGTGTGATAATAATACATTTCCTGCACTGTTGACTGATTGTGTTGCATGATATGTTTGTGAAAACTTTAAGTTATGTATGTCTGCCATGGTTTAGAGGTAAATCACTTTGTGTATGGAGTGTAGGGTCCTGGGTTCGAGCCTTGGAGAATCAGTTTATTTTGTTGCCGGGCAGAACAAGGGACATTGGATACAGAGTGATTATGACACTTTTAAGCAGTTATAAGCAGGTTTGTGTGGGTTTGCATGACGGTAAGCACTGCCAACCTCCGCTTATGTTTTCTTACAGTCAGTTAGCTTCAAATTTCTCAACCTGTGTAGGCATAGCTTACCCCCGCACAAACCCATGCAAACCCACTTACTGCTGCTTAACACTGCTTACTGCTGCTTACCCCCGAGCTAATTCCTTTGAAAGAAAAGAAAAAGGTGTTAATAGGAAAGTGGCGAAAAATGGGGCACAAAGAGGGAAAGACAGTGGGGAAAATAGCTAGGCATATGCTGGAAGGGTATAGAAAATGCCCATAGCTGCCCATTTCTTCTACAGCAACAGCTGTGCATATACACTAAATTGCAGGTACATTTGGACCCTCAAACCCCTGGGAGAGGGGTGAGGACAACATATATTAATTGTGATGCCAATTAGACTGGATTACATGTCCAGTGGACATGTGTGCAAATGGACAGCTATGTATGGGGCGAGATTTTTTTGTGGGAACAGATTGCCCTTTTTTTTTTTTTTTTTCAAGTGAGAGTGGGATGTTGGGGAGGGGCAGTAGGTATTAGTAGGTATATTTGGGGAGGTAGGTTGGGTAGGTTAACAGACAAGACACACAAGATACATACAAGGGCAGTATATGACACATGTTGGGGATAAACGCCTTGGACGGTAAGGGGTGTTTGGAAGTCGCAAGCCCATGAGCCCCCAACTGGAAACAGTGGGACTGAGGTCCCCACCCATGGGCAGTCACCACTGCACCTTCACAGCCCCAAAGGTGGCTGTGCTGGGAGCTGCATAGGAGGAGCAGGCTCACCCTCTAATAGCACCACTCGACCCTCAAGCTGGCATAGCTGCTTTTGATACTCCAGATCAAGCTCCTTATGCACCTTATGCACCACGGCCCGGACCTCTTGACGGGTCTCAGGTTCCCCTCTGCACCCGCTCCGAGGGGGGGCGGAATGAGCCCCATTCCCTGCAGTGGTTTCACCCACAGGGCCCGCAGGCCTCACAGAGGAGGAGGTCCCAGGCTGGTCCCCAGATGTGCTGGTGCCCGGTGCCATGGCCAGCTGAGGAGGGACAGGTGGGTCCGCTGGGACTGGCCTTCCCATATGAGCTGTGTTGTCACAGGTTTATGACAGATATGGGTTAGTAACAGTCAACGGCATTCAGGATTAGTTATAACAGCATGCATAGGTATCCCCATTAACCCAACACACCAGATTTAACACTGTTGCAGAGCAAGCAGAACACATGCATATATGGAACAACAGTGGCTATTACAGGAGCATGCAGGTTTCACTGATGGCAACAGGCCACCAATATGGGTGTATTTTCACATGGCACATGCATAGAAATAAATATAAATATTTATAAACCATTAGGACATATGTCCCAGCAAAAGTGTGGAGTGTACACATACCAGTTGAGGAGTGTCATTGGGTTATTATGCAGATATGGTAGGGGTGAGAGAGAGAGAGTTCAATTAACAACTAATATATCCTTGTAGTTTTCACAACATTCTTAGTGACTGCAGTGGTCTTTCCCTTACATGTATTATTACACTACCAGTGGCCTTATATTGTACATTGGTATGTTTATAAATTATTATATACGCGACCTGTGTCTTACATACAGGTGTGACAGGCTGCAGGTGTTAATGCAACTTATGTTGAGAATTGTTGTCATACACTTTGGGTGAGGTGGTAGAATGACAGGTTTGTCCTTCTATGATAGCTGTTTTGCTTTCTGTGAGTGGTTTATTGGTGGAGAGACTACATTTAAGAGAACTGTGCAGTACTATCTACACCGACTACTTGTTTGTTTTTGATGCAGCTGCCTTGGTTCACCATCTGAGTATTGAACTTCTCCTTTTATTATTAACTGTTGTCCCCTCAGAGGGTGTTTGCTCCATAACTTGTTTTGATCTCCTTACCATTTTGCTGTTTTTACCTACGGAGACATGGCAGAGAAAGTACTTGATCAGATTGAGCTACCGTACGTACTGAAGCAACCAATAGGTAGCTCTCTTACGGATAGACCGTTAGCGGAACATTTTGCAGATTGTCTGCGTGAGAGAGCGAACCCCCTGATGCTATATGATTGTCGTGGCGATGATGTAGAACATCAGGAAGAATGCTACAACAAAGAAGAACTACGCTCACTATTAGAGGAGATGGAAAATGATTTTTCTAGATTAAAGCGTTTACAATCGCAACGCCTGCATTTTCAAGTTTGTATTAACCAGCGGATTATTCCAAGAGGGTTACGAGTCTTGAAGATGCCGACCACTGGTACGACCTATCCTGAACTGTTGTACCAGTGGCAGCAACTCAATTTAGAGGTGAGTGTAAAGTACATGCAGCTTCTTAATGACTTCTTCTTACTGATAGAAGAAGAACTGAGAACGAGCCTAAATCAACAACAACGCTTATTATATGAGCGTTTTCCTCATGCTTTAATTGACGAAAAACTAAGTGAAGTGATCGATAGTGCCAGTCAGTATGAAAGAAAACTTATTACACAGAAGAAGAACAAATTACAACGAGACTTTACAGACTTTAAAATGGGCCAGATCTTCACTTGGCCTAGAACATCTGTTGTTAGATCTAACAGTAATTTTAATAGCTATAATGTTAACAGAGGAACCATACCTAAAGGCAATAGTATGTTGCCTTCAGTGACTGCTTCTACATCTATAACTAATAGTGAACGATCTGTAAATATTGAGAATAAGAAGTCTATTATTGATGGTACCTCTTCTATGACTACTAGAGGTTGTATGCCTTGTGAGAGTGTTTTATCTAGTGCTGTAGCCAATGGTAAAGACAACGGCACTAATCAAGGTACCATTTTTACCTCTGATGTTATACTGGTCTCACATGAAACGGATAGTTCCCTTAATATGGCTCCGGCTTCGACACCTGTTGTACGTAATAAAAATACTAGCACTAATTCTTCTAGGCTGATGCAAAAGGAATCTAATAATGTTTTGATTAATGATTGTGATAATGCTGCAGCTATAGTTTTTAATTCTTCCCATCCTTTTCCTATCCGGGAAGACAAGGTAATGGGGAGGATGAGATCACAGAGCAGGGGGAGACAAAAACGGAAGTTGTCATTAGAATACCTTCTGAACAAGAACATAAAGAAAATGTGGGAGAGTGGGAAAGGGAAGACTTAGTTTTTAATTTGTCTTCCAGGGCTATGACTGCAGATGAATCTATTGTTTTGTCTAAAGGGCTGTCTTTTATACCTACTACCAGTAGTGTATTTGAAGAGACAATGAGAGATTTTAAGTTATATGTACGGAACCTATCCTTACGTTTAAATTTTGGTAATAATACCAGTTCCATTAATAAAAAACGTTTTCAAAGACCAAGTGTCTTTACACCACAGTTGCACCCACTTTTAGCAGCCTTTAGTAAGCTTGTCGAGGATGATTTATACAGATTAAGGGACACTAATAGACGTCCATTTACTAAGTATAATCTGAGTGCCTCAGAAAGAAGTGCCTTATACAGGCTGAGCAAGGACACTTCCCTCTCCATCAGACCAGCTGACAAGGGGGGTGGGATTGTGGTGTTGGACGCTGATGATTATAAGAATAAGATGTTCTCTATGTTGAGTGATCAAAAATTCTATCAGCCATTAGCCTTTAACATGGTGCAGTTTTATTCACATAAGGTCCATATGCTTTTGCTAAGTCTTTTGAACAGTAATGTAATAGACCTCCCCTTGTTTCAGTTTTTGGATGTACCTAATCCCATGATTCCTTTGATCAATGGCTTGCCTAAGGTACATAAAAATCCTCATAACCCCCCTATGAGGCCAATTGTGGCTGGCAGGGGGTGGGTAACTGAGCCGTCTTCGATTTACCTTGAAACTCACCTGAGACCTATAGTAGATAGCAATCCCTTCATTTTGAAGGATACAAAGCAATTCCTACTTGATTTATATGCCAGTCTTAGTGGTATACCAGATACGTCTAGCCTTATTTTTGTTACTATGGACGTTCAGTCCCTTTTTACAGTAATTCCTAACCAGATTGGTATTGAAAAAGTCTGCTGTCATCTAAAACGGGTATCTGATATGTCCGATATAAAGATTCATTTAATCATGTCATTGCTACAGTTAGTTCTGTCTAACAATATATTTTATTTTCAGGGTAGATGTTTTCTACAGCGTGATGGCGTAGCTATGGGCACTTCTTGTGCCAATAGCTACGCCAACTTATTCATGGCAGAGTGGGAATATGAAGTGATGTATAAATCATCTGTGTTTATTGAACATGTTTTGTTCTACAGACGCTTTGTAGATGATCTTTTCTTTCTATGGAGGGGTTCTTCTGAAGATTTAAACAGCTTTGTATCCTACATCAATGCTTCTACCACTTATCTTAGGTTCACCTATGAAATGTCAGAAACTAAGATTTCATTTTTAGATGTTTTTGTTGAGAAATTGAATAGTGGTTTGATCAATACAGGGGTCTTCAGAAAGGACTGCCATAAAAATACAATACTCCATCGCTCTAGTATGCACCCTGGCTATGTCTTCAAAAACATAGTAAAGGGACAGGCATTGAGGGCATCCAGATATAACCCTAGTAATACTGGGTTTGAGCAGGACCTAGGTGACTTGAATCGAAGACTGGCACAGAGAGGATATGGACAGAATGACTTCTCCAATGGCATTATTGGCCTGAGAGATTTGAGACAAAATATTGCGGCTCCGTATTTCTCTGACAGGACAGATCTTACACAGGATGTTCAGAGTGATATTAGAACAGGTAATACATCAGTTAGCACAGGAGCATTTTCGGTGTTTTATACAAATGACGTAGGAGCCATAAAGGAATTAGTGAGAAGCCATAGGTTCATAGGTTCATAGATTAGTACTAGGCTAACTGCCCCTGTGAGCCATTTTAAGCCTAGCCAATTATCCACTGTGAGATTCAAACCCTGTACTTTGTATTTGTAAGGCAAACACCTTAACCATTAGGCCACCCTCCCAACCCTAATCCCATTCGAATGTTTTGATGGTAGATACTCACCTTAGAGAAACATTAGGTGATGTCCCCCTTTTTAGGTACAGGAACAAAAAGAATTTGAAGAGGTTATTATGTGATAGAGGTTCTAGTAATCCACGATCTAGCATCACACTAAGTGGAACACGTAGTTGTGGCAGTTGTAGTTTTTGCTCCTATATCAATTCTTCAACCCTGTTCATTCATCCATCTAGTTTACGCCAGTACTTTTTTAAAGTCAATGGCAACTGTGTGTCCAATAACATCATATATTTAGCTACCTGTTCTACATGCACGTCCTTCTATATAGGTAAGACCAATCGGTCCTTTAAGGATCGTATACGTGAACATTTATATAGCATCAGGATGGGACATGTCAGTAATGCGCTGGCAAGACATGTATCTGAGATGGGGTCCCAACATACCTTTACTTTTAGGATAATTGAACATGTTAGTGTCAATATTAGAGGTGGCGATATTAAAACACATACCGAGAACAGGGAAAATATGTGGATATTCAAGCTGAGAGCTGATGTACCACCAGGGCTTAATGCCAAGGTCTCTGTTAGACCTTTTTTAAAAATGAGAAAACTAAAGGCCTTTTAGAAAACGAGAAGATCAAAGGCATGCTAATTTTGCATATTTATTCTCTCGATTTGTATTTTCAACTACCTTCTTTACATTTTTGTAAAGTATATGTTCAGAAATGTTTTTATTATTGTTTTACTATATTGTATTATAAATTTTTTTAAAGTATTCCTTTGGCTTTAGGACTTTGCGTATATAATGAAGTTTTTAATTGATTGTTATAGTGTCATTGGTTTAATTGGGTAATTTCCCGCCTTTTCACTAGCTCCAATAGTATATTATATGTATTCTAGTCTTTTGTATTTGAGTCTGAAGAAGCCGAGTATGGTGAAAGCGCTTACTCAATAAAAATTGTCCTTCTATGATAGCTGTTTTGCTTTCTGTGAGTGGTTTATTGGTGGAGAGACTACATTTAAGAGAACTGTGCAGTACTATCTACACCGACTACTTGTTTGTTTTTGATGCAGCTGCCTTGGTTCACCATCTGAGTATTGAACTTCTCCTTTTATTATTAACTGTTGTCCCCTCAGAGGGTGTTTGCTCCGTAACTTGTTTTGATCTCCTTACTACTTTGATAACATGCTTATATTTTTCCCTCATTTTTGCCACTCTATTTTTAAGCATGTTTCTGGGCAGTATCCCACATTCCTATTGGAAGGGCGAAGAGTTATGTACTATTTGGTATTCAAATTTTATGTTAATTAAATGTCCAGATTTTTGGCTGGGTGTCCCTACTTTTCAAGAGCCTTTGTTCTTATCTTCAGTGTCTGCAGGTTAAGATGTGCTGTATGTAACAGTAGTGCATACTATCTTTGTTTAATTTCTTTTTAGAGGATTAGCTTTGATACATATCTCAAGGCAGTGGTGACTATTCCATTTTGGTCTGTATTCATCTGGTTAATCCTAATGCAAACAACATATATGGGCATATGTAGCCTTTAGTTTGTTTCTTCTTTTAGCCTGTATTTTCATAGAATTAAATGTTCCTTGCGTTTATTCATCTAAATTTTCATGTCTTCCACTATGATTAGTACTATATGGATTTACATATTTTAAAAATAATGTTGTTGTGTCTTTCGGCTTTTCCCAGTTAGGGGTCGGCACAGTGGAACTCTGGTCCGCTAATGATTGGCAGTAGATTTTTATGTGCCATGTTGCTGGCCCTGACACACAACTTTCAACGAAGGTATGCCCATCCATGCATGTCTCCACACAGAAGACACTCTAGCTGAGAATCGAACAGGTCAACGTCTTACTGTGAAGCGACAATGCTACCGCAGCACCACCACCGCAATAATATAAGAGTTTATTTTTCTTTTGGGGTTAACTAGTGCTTTGTTTGAATGCCTCATGAGACAGAACAGTGGGACTTGATTCGTGAAAGAAATGCCTGTTTCAGGACTATGACAAGACTCAACTACAGCACATGGATAATTTTACAAAGACAAAAACAGTCAAATGTCTTCAAGTCTTGATATTTGCTTGTCTGCTGAGGTACAATTTCAAAATCAGTGATTCAGAATATTTCCATCTGAGTTTGCATATACTTCCAGTGATATTTTGTGTTATTTTTTGGGGTGAAGTTTTATTTTGTGCAATAAACTATGGTTATAGTGGGAAATAAGTTATAATAGCCATTACTGCTTGTGTTTACTCTTTGTCAGAGTAATACTTTTTCCATGTTTCTTCATGTATGTTATACTTTTTGATGCCTGCAAGACTGAACAAAACTTATGTTTTTTCTTTGTGTTTTTTCCTTCTTTTTTCATGTCACATCTGTCTAAGTAAATAATCTGGACTTGGTGTGGTTTCCTTAGTCAGTGATTACCAAATGATGTAATTTTTTACATAAATGAACATCATATGAGACAGATGTGAAACCTGTAAGAGAAGGAGCAGTCACTTGACTGACAGGCCTACTGTAAGCAGCACAATGTAACAGGAGATGTTATTCTATTTGTTATTTTAGTGTATTTGAGAAACAGAACCTTGAGAGTGTAAGTGGGTTAGTTATTTTGAAAGATATCACACTTTACTGGAAAATGAGATGGCTGTGGTTGAATGTCATGACATTTATATTGTAAATGCATGAGTAGCTACCAGAGCACTGATCTGTGGCAGAATGTTTATATTCTTTTGAATGTGGAACCTTATCCATAGCTCAAAATTAAATCAGTTCATCAAGTCTGTTTCAATGTCCTTTGATTCTGTTCCTACTGGATGTCAAGGGTTTTCAGGAAACTTTGAAGGAATTATTGTATTTTACAGCCCAGTTGTGGCTTGTTAGCATTTCTCCATGACCTCCATCATGGTTTATTTGTAGGGCTGCAAAGACTTCATTGTAATTGTATTACTCTTGTACAAATGAATCAATACTGCAGTTCATTTAGTGAAAACACGGCACTGTATTTGTGTTATATGAGAAATGCATTCCAGCACAGAAATGAAATACAGAAATAGTACAGGAAATTTCTGCCATCTTTTATCATGCATATGTCTCAGTTTATAGAATACGGCTGACCTGTTATCAATATCCACCCGGCTATCCTCTGGGATATCCAATGGCTTCATGGCAACAGTAAATGTGGCTTGGTATCCTAAGTTACAGACAATGGGGGGAATTTAATAAAGCCTACATTGTCTTTTTACCATGTAGGCATTGTGCCACACTGCTTACATGAAACTAAGCAGGTTTATGATCCAGTAAGCAGATAGGCAGCCCTGCAAACCCTGTGTCAGTGTCCATAGTGTACAGGGAAAACTTCCATGTACAGGAATGTAGACAGACAAAAGGGGCTGAAAAATGTAGAAAGATGAACAGACATGGCATACCACACACATATATGATTGAAAATATCTTCTGTGTGCCTCCAAAGTTACAGATAATATGCTAAAATACATGTTTTTAATAATCTGGTCATGTTTGGGCACAGCACTGCAGTGCACAAACACACAAACATGCTTTAAAAAAGTAAAAAAAAGAAGATAACAAAATTAATATTATGAGACAAAAATTTATTACAGGACCCTGTGTAGAGTATCAATAATGGTGCATTGATGCTGTTGCTAATGTGTTAGGGCTCGGAAGCATGTAGTTTCCAGGTTGTGAGCACAGATCCCTATACAAATGAGGTGGAGTTATTGAATAGCATAACAAAGTAATTGTGTCCGCATATCCCCTCCATGTAGGCAGACAACCATGTTGTTGTCCACACAGAAGGTAACTGACATCAGGACAGGGTGTTCCAATAACTACTAAGCTGATTGGAGCTTAGCTGCACCTGTTTGCAGGGAGCGCTGCTGTGCTGAGAGTGGAAGTCTGGGGGGTTATGCACTGACTTCTATGTTTTGTTAACCTATGAGACACATGTTTCAGCTTGTTTGTGTGGAGTGGAAGTCTGGGGGGGTATCCACTGACTGCTAAGCTTTGTTAACCTACGGGTTGCGTATTTGCATGGCACTCCAAATTGCTGAGATTATCTAAATGGCAATGATGTATTCATTAATTTTGACCCTTGTTTAACTTAAACTAGGGCCATTAAATTATGTTACTGATATGCTAGGCAGGTGCAATGCATCATAAGTAGCCAATTACACAGGCAGCACCTACAGTAGACCACTATAAAGTATGCATACACCCTACAATCTGATTTTTCCCCCATACTCTGCACCATTGGAGTACAGACTTGGGGATTTTAACTGAAAAAATGCTAGGGGCTGCTGCAGGTCTGCTACATTTGTATGTGCTAGATGCTGAAGTCAGTGCTGGCCCAGGGTAACCTTCCAGGAGCTACATGAGGTGGAGATTGTAGAGTGTTGCAGGGTGGACAGAGACATAGTACAAGAACTCACTGAGCTCTGCCCCCCTCAACTCAGACCCAGAGCCAGTAGAGGGGAACCCATCCCAGCGGAAGCAAAGGTATGTCTAGCTCTTAAGATAATAGCCACAGGTACCTTCCAACGACCAATGGGGGACATGATGGAGGTCTCACAGGCATCAGCATCCAGGGTACTCCATCAGTTCCTGAATGCCATGCTACCACATGCCAGTGAGCACATTTATTTCCCCCTCACCCCTAAGATGAATGCCAGCAATATGCAACACTTCTGTCATGTAGCACACTACCCATAGGCACTGGATGCCATAGATTGCACTCATGTACACATCAAGGCACCACCCTGTGAGGATGGTAGAGTCCACATCAACTGCAAGGGGTAACCCTACATCAACTGCTAGGCTGTGTGTAATGCTCAGGGCATTATCATGAATGAGTGTGCTGGCAGCCCTGACAGTTATCACAACTCCCATATCTGGTATGCATCACAGCTGTACCAGAGGTTTGCGAGGGGGGACATCCCACATGGCCATTTACTGGGGGATGCTGGCTATGCACTGGAACTGTGGATGATGCCACCCATCAGAAATGCACACACACACCCACCGAAGACCGCCATAATGAGCCACACACACAGACTAGGAATATCATAGCGTGTGTGTTTGGGCTGCTGAAGTCATGGTTGCAGTGCATTGATATATCTGGTGGAACCCTGAAGTATACTTTAGCCACATGTGCACATATGTTCACAGTATGTGTCATGCTAAGCAATATGATCCTGTGGAAACAGCTGTAGCAGGATCAACAAAGGGAAGGGATACACAGCCCCCCCATCAGTGCCTAGATCACCATAGCTACACTTACAGGAGGACTCAGAGGAGGAACCCCCTGATGATGTTCCTGTAGGCGGATGTAGGCATGCCCAGTATGCCCTGGCATTGGGTAAGAGACAATGCATAGCACATTCACTGACAACCTAGGGCCCTAGGGAATGACACCTTACTCCTACTCACATACATATATTAAAATAGCTGATGCCAGGCAACCCACACACCCTGTACCTATCCATATATTGGCTGTGTATTGCTTGCATCACACAGAGTCAGCCCTGAACTAGGTAGGTAGGTAAGTCTGTCAACTTCTGCATTCACACAAGGTAAGTCTCTAACCTACACACTAATTGCAGGGATTACTATAATATGGCATTGTATGTATGGATCTGCTGCTGTTATGCAAGGAAATATAGTGGGCTATTTGGACAGATGTAACATCCACATGAGACTACAGATACCGAGTCCAATAGTATGTGGTCCTTAATATTCACTAGGCCTCATGGTTGGAATATTCATGACATCTGGCAAGGAAGATGTTAAACAGTGTGTACATATGATATTTGGAAAACTATCTACCCAAGCTGATCATGTGCTGTTGTTCCCCCACCCCCAACACAGCAGTGTATCCATATAACTGCTTTAACAGAAAATCAGCTATGGTATATCAGTGGAACAGGCAATCTCAGGGCTGTAACATAGATATCACTCGCACATTGTACATCTCTCTTCATGCAGGATAAAAATGTACATATTTATGCTGTTGACTGTGTGATGAATGACTACTCTCTGTCTGGCGACCTGTGTGGCTCAGTGGACTAGAGAAGTTAACATGGGTGATGGTGTTGATGGTTCTAATCTGGAATTACTCACATCTTTTGCATGTGAGATAGTACTATGTTGGTGTTTTCCTGGTGTTGTCATACCTCTCACCCTCTTAGTGCAAGAAATATGGACAAAGCCAGAAGGATTGGGGGGGGGGGTAAAGGCCCAAACATAGGGACAGATTTTAAATATTGTTCCCATAAACCTAGAAAGTTGCTGGAAGTAAAGGTGTTGCATTATCGCATATTTTCTGAAGGATATGAAGTCTGAAACACAAATGTTTGTCTGTAGTTGGTATAATGTAGTGATGTCAATATTCAATAATTTACCAGAAGTCCACAAATGTATGAGGAACAGACCAAACATATGTGGCAAAACTCTGGACATTCTGTGAAAATCAGGACAGTTGAGAGGTATGCAGACTGTCAGTCTGTTGATGGTGTAACATTACCAACCTCAGCTACATATTAAGTACAGCACACAGCTGTGGAATGGAATGGACATTTTGAGTGAAGTGCAGTACTGCAGAAGCAGGGACATATGTTAATGTCTGTAACATACAAAATCCCAGACTCGAGTACAGGTATATGTGGCCTGGAGTCACTTTATAAGTGCTGACAATCCCACTGGGTATGCCCAGACACCTTGTTAAAATGAGCACAGTTCTGTTACTCCTTCATCAAAATGACCTGTTATGTATAAATGGCTATACTTATAGACATATACGTATACATATCTGTCTATCACTATCTCTCTCTCTCTCACATGCATAGTATATCTATCGCTATGTAGAGTCAAATGTATATTTTTATACATATATATATATATATATATATATATATATATATATATATATATACATATAGATAGATAGATATTGATATATATGATACATACACTCCCCCATATATCTACATTGCACATATACATAGTATACACACACACAGCTACATTTATATATACATCCCTGTTACATACAGAAATATGTATGTGTATGTCAGTATTGTCTGTACTATCACACAGCCATACTGTTGCTCAAAGGATTCAAACTAAGGGCACAACAGTACATAATCCACTTACCTACAGTCCCCTGTGCCTGCTGGATGTCACCATGTAGACATACACATGTGAGCAGGTGGTGTAATGTATAAAGTTGTCAATGCACATATGGACAGAGCACATTGTCCCTGCCCACATGTTCCCCTATGTAACTGCAAGCAGCCACATATGGCTATACTGATAACTGTATACATGTAGCTGGGATAACAGTTATCTCACTGCTAGGATACTAGATGCAGATAACAGTATAAAGTAATATCTCTCTGCAGGCCACAGATGCGGTTCAATTCTAAGCCTAGTTTGTGTAATGCACAAGTACTGTGCCTGCAATCGCATATCCAACAGACTTAATCTGTGGAGCGTGTGATAAGTATTGTAATTTGCAGTGTATATGACTAGATAGGTAGGGGTTCTAATCTTACTCCAGCCCACTTGTGCGTCTGTGTGTGTACTCCCCTGAAAAACAATGGACATGCCCTCATGGGCTATCAACCTGCAATGGTTATGGACCTTTTGGGCCTGTAACTTGCTACTGGCTTCCAAACTGCCCTCTCTACAAGGCCTGATGATGTTAGACACCATAAAAACTACCAGCTGATGGTGTAATATCAGACATAAACCGTGGCACATGTGATAAATACTGTGATCTATAGTTTATAAAACTAGGTAGGTAGCTGTTCTAATCTCATTCCAACCCACTTGGTGGGTGTGTATATATCCATATGGCTTAAACTAGACATGAGTAGGGTTGTGCAGTGTTTTATCTGTAGAGGGTGATGTGCCCCCCCCAAAGGATTGAACACAACAAGGCCTGCTTATGTCATCAAGCATAGGTCCTAAACTCATAGTACTAGCAGACATGAGGTGTGTTGCATGCAACATGTACTGTGATCTGTAGTACATACCATTACATAGGTAAGTGCTCACATCTACACACAGTCAACTTGCAATATGTGTGTGCCTTGGCATGTCCTGTACACAGTTAGTGGAAGTGGTGCTAGCCTCAATGTAGCCATGTTTGTATGTGAGCCTGTTACAGCATTGTACATCAAGTTATGGAACCGTAGGATGTTTGAACTGCACTAGAATAATGTCCATACAGCCCTCATGATCATAGACATCATCATACCTGTAGTTACAGGATCAGCACATATTGCCCAGTCCAACAGGGACACAGGCAAATGCCCTGTGTTGAGATGATGGTCACCCACCCAATCAGACAGATGGCATGTGCTGAGGTGCACTGAGGTGCTCTGTGTGCCATTAGGCAGGGTTCTGTTCCAAGGGTGTACTTCAGTGTTTTAGACAAATCTTTCCCACAAGCATGTGGTACTAACATCACATACTAGGCTAATGTCCTTACAGTGAGTCATCCATCTACTATGCTACACAGCCAATAGAACATCATACAACATAAGGTGCACAAATGTATGTGGTGTACTCATAACAAATGCCAGCATACAGTATCTGTCAGTAACCACTACAAGTGGTATGGTGAACCAACACTGCATTACACAAATACATGTTAAGTAATATAGTCACCCTGTGCATCAGACACATAGCTTCATTTCCCTGCATCGATGCTGAGGATGACAGGGATGTGGCAAAGGTATCATCACTTGCACAGGGTGTTGTGTGGGGGTGCAGAAGGCCTAGCCTGGTCCAAACAGTAGACAGCATATGTGTGAGTCAGGAAGGGATCATGTAAGATGGACCATGGAGAGGTGACATGTGTGTCTGTAGGTGACCTGCATTTGACAGTGGTGAGTGAGTGTGTGTGTGTGTGTGTGTATACACAGTCAATCTCGGTGCTAGCCCTACACATGTGTATGTTGGACAGCTTTGGACCATATATGGTGAGTTGACAGATCATTGTCTCTGGCCCCAAACACAGGAACTGCTCTGCCAGGAGTTTTACTGGCACCTCCATGTTCAAGGTCAGAAGTGGTGCTAATACCTGACAGTTACTTCTGACTGCTGGGGCCATGCCCCCATGGAACCACCCAGGGCTATGAGCTCATGGCCTGCCACGTCATGGTTTGGGCAGCACACTCCCCTCTGTAGCACTGGATGTACTGCCACTATGGGAGCATGGGTGTGCATGGCCATGTGGACTCTCAGCAGATGGGGCTGCTGACCTACATCCACTGGTCCGATGCTCAACTCCAACCACATGTTCTAGCACAGGCAATGTGTGGTCCAAGACAGACACTGTCTTAGCCCACTGTCTGTTCACTGTATCAGTCAACTGATCCAGGGTATCCCCAGTGCAGTGGAGGCAGTCACAGATGGCAGACATGCTGTATCCATAACCCTAAGCATATGTCTGGTGTTCCATTCAGAATGTGACTTTGCCTCTATGACAGCCCGAAACATGCACTGAGTGACCCATTATGTGACACCTGCAACAGGTGGTGAATGGACAGCAGGCCTCCTACAAGCACCCCTGTCAATCTGCCTGTGTGGGACCTCACCAGCTGTCTGGCTATGGCCAGTGTCTACACTCACTGGAGCCATAGTTGCACACTTTCTTGTTTAATGTCTGCACCCTCTGACTGTCCAATATCTGTGGCCTCCAGGGATGGGGTATGTGTGGGCATACAGACTGTGTGCAGTAACAATGGAGGCAGAAGAGGGATGTCTACCTCTGGAACAGATTCAGCCCTGACACCACCACCTGTGCCTCACTGTGGCCACCACCATCATCATCAGAGTCCGAAGAGACACTGACATTAGGTTATGTATGGGACAGACACAAACTCCCATGGCCACCTGCAATAAGAAAAAAATCAGTACATTAATACCTGCACTACTGTGTATAAAAAGCCTCCAATACTCATAACAATGAAGACTCACAACTGGATTAGCAATCAAACAAATTTCTTCTCCGCATATTATTTCATTCGCTGCATCCAAGAAGGGTGTATGGCATCTTTGGTACATAATTCTGAAAGTCAACAACAGGGGAACACATTACGGGATCACATATGTGGATGCACACTATGTGCAGATATGACAAGGCTAAAATGGCTGGCAGTAACCACTGCTTGCTCACACATGTCATACTCCATAGTGTGCAAACAAAGTGTGTGGATACAACTGAGATAGCATTAGTGAGGTATTTCCATGTGTGCAATAACAGCTACTGCTGTATTATCATGCACCCAACACTCAGGTCAACTGTGGTGTGTCCCCTATGGGCAACCCCTCGATAATATGTTATGTGAACAATGCCATGAATAGCAGTGTGGTATTAGAACCACTATAAAGGAACGGTCCAGCAAGACCTGTATGCCACAGTGACAAAAGACAATGCACCCTTGATGTTTTATACATCCTGTGCAGGTGTAAGACAGCAAGAGGTCATGGACATGTTATTATCACAGGTCTAAGACAGGCTTAATGCTGTCATCACTATTTCCCATAAGTCTATTTACCCATCTGCAACCTGTTGTACACAAAAACATTTACATACCTGATGGAGTGCAGTACTCCTCTGTTGATATATGGTGATAGTATAGTTGCACAATGGCGTGCTCTGTGTGAGGAAGGTCTTATACAGAATGGTACCCCATAGCCAGCTGCTTGCCTTTTAAACATGCTTCACAGCAGCAGGTGATTACCTATAAACCAATCTGTGGTTCTGAAATGTTAACTGCAGCCAACACAGCTGATTTGCACTATCATCAGCCAATGACATACAACCATAGTAAAATATATAAGCCCTTCATGTAGATTATGGCCACTTTCTGATAAGCCGTGCTGGCCATTACTGGGGTGAGAAGATTATGCCGTCACACAGGTTAGGTTTGCAGCAGACACTTTTACATGGAGATGGGTATGCTAGCTTCTGCTGGTAATAGACATAGGCAGAGATTTTGAAGACTTTGGAGGACAACAAGCTACAGGAGTAACTGTGTGAGCTGTGTCAGCCTTGTTGTAGAACCAGGCCCAGAGTGAGACTACCATCTACGCTCTAATGAAGGCATGTGTTTGAGTTAAGTCTGTTAGGCAATGGTATCAATAACAGAGTACTAGACCACATGTTTGGTGTGTCCTTTAGCAAGATGGGGCATTTATATATATATATATATATATATATATATATATATATATATATATATATATATAAATGTGCCCACCATTTGGTCATCTGCCAGGTCATGTATTACACTCTGGTAGTAATTTGCAGCATGTATAAGAGCAGTTCTTGCTACAAGCAGGGGCTTCAAATGTGTATGTTCATTGTTTAGCTGTGGTAATCTGCGCTGTGACTCTGAAAATATTGTGTGGTGCACTCTGAATATAATGACCCTCATTTGCAGTGCCTGAGGTGACATTCTCTGTAAATGGATATTACTGTAAGACATTACAATTTATCCACATATACATTTGCTATAGAGATACATGAAGTGTGTTCTTACCTGCAGGCCTGTGACTTAAATAAGTTAAAATCAGTCAATTCATTTGACATGCATTTTGTGGATAAAGAGTGCAGGAGCTTGTCATTAATTGCTGGCTTCACAATACACACCGCTGGATTTGAACCCAGGACTGTGTGTGGCAAAAGGGTACTGTTTATGAGGCATTTAACAGACTGAGCTACTGCATCACTGCTGCAGCAGCCTACAGATTGTGAAAATTGTGTTCTACATCCATCAGTATTTACAAGGCTTTATATGGATGCATTTCTGCACCAGGGTCCCAGTTGTGCATGTATTTTGCCAATAATGCCTTAGCAAATGCTGTTGATAAAAGTACACATGTACGTGCTATCAGAGGCCTCACTTACATCCATTATTATGTCTTTTGCTTTGTAGTAGTGCACTATTGCATCAGACTTCCAGGAACACTCCCATGTTTTCCATTCAGTTTTATTAAAGTTTGTACTATGCGGCATGGTGCACAGCTATGCTGAGACACACTTAATGACTGTAATCAAGTACTGTGTTTTTTTAAAGCATCTATTATAAGTAAGAGTTGTGTGGTGCAGCAGGTTAATGCACTGGTCTGCAAGTGTGATGGTCTTGGGTTTGAAATATAGGACAGTTGTTTATTTTGTAAATGTGTAATAGAGTTTTAAGGACACGTATAATCAATATAGCACTATTAAGCTGAGCTTAGCGAAGCTGTGTGCTGCAGTGTGCAGCATCACGCTAAAAAATATAAATAAAAGAAAATGGGGAGACAGGATAGTGGTGAAATGGGGTGCAGGCAGGTGGAAAAAACATAGTGGAAGGCAGGTAGAGACGTGCAGGAAAGCTGTAGGAAAGAACCATAGCTATCCATTATTTGTACAGCAATAACTGTGCACTTTGACAGAATATGTACATGGATTTGAACTCTCACCCACAGAAAGAGGAGTGAGGACCACATAACTGTGTTGTCCAGCCAATTTGATAAAATTATTTGTGTCCATTGGACATGTGGGCAAAATGGAAAGCTATGTATGGGGCAATATATTTTTTTGGGACAGGTCCCCATTTCTTTTCAAGGTGTGAGTGGAATGTTGGGGAAGGGAGATAGGTACATGAGGGGGGTAAGTTGGGTAGGTGAGGATGCATTTGCAGACAGACAACACAGACAAGACAGTAGACAGGGACAGTGTGTGACACATGAGGGGGGTGAACACATTGGAGGGGGAGGATATTGTGGAATCCAAGTCCCATGTGCCTCCAGACAGCAGCAGCGTGACTCATATCCCCACCCATGGGACTGTCAGCACTGCTCCTTCACTCCCCCAAGTGTGGCAGTTCTGGAGGCTAGGCACCTGGGCGAGGCTGCCCAACCAGGTCAGCCAGCATGCCTGTAATCTGGCCCAGGTGGTGGTCAAACCCACGGTAGACTATCCTGTGTACTAAGACCAGCAACTCATCACAAATGACAACACCATTTCCACCACCGCTCATAGAGTGGGGCCTGGCCTCATCCCATGGGGTTGCACTACTCAATGCAGCAGGTAGTGAAGGGGCAGCAGAGGGGCCACCACCAGTCTGGGTCCCAGACGTGCTGAGACCAGGTGCCATGGCTGGTTGAGGCAAGGTAGAGGTATCAGCCAGAACTGACCTACCTTGATGTGCTGTGGTAATTGAGGTATAGAAATAAGTTGAGGTTAGTTATGAACAAATCATTGTTAGTATTAACAGCATGGAACATCATTTTCATTGACCCAAATACATAGCAATGTATATTATGTGTGACACAACATGAAATAACAGAACAGTCAGTATGTTAACAGCATGCCAGTAACAGTCAAAGCATAAGGGCAACCACATGGTTAATTTAACAAGATGTGTTAATATGAATGCATAATAATACATAACAGTAATAAACTGCATAAGGCAAACAAAATGGTTAATTTAACAAGATAAGTCAGTATGAAAGCACAATAACCCATAACAGTAATAAGCCACATTTCCCAAAATATAGTTATTGGAACAAAATATGTTAATAGTAAATCATAATAATAAATTACAATAAAAAATACATGAAGGTAAGTGGTGGGGAGAGAGAAAAACAGTCCATTAGTGACATTGCAGATTATATCCTTGAAAACAGTGCTACTATTTACTCTACAGGTATGTATTGTCAGTTTTGTGGACAGTGACTACAAGTCTCCTATAGGTGATGTAACATGTACATACCTGTCAAGCTGTTTGCTGGGAAGTATGGGCCAATCAATAAATTCAGGTCATAACAAGACAGAACAGTTGCACATCATGTGGACTTATATAACTACCAAGGTGTTCTGTAAGCGGATTTGTTAATACTTAGCATTCCAGGTAATCATTTCTGTGGTAATCCTGTGACAGACGGATTATGCAATATTAAGTACAGTTGAGAAATTATGACACTTGAGAGGCATGTTTTTGTACAGTACATAAACTAGACAACTGTCCTGCCTTAGCTGCCAGGCATGGGAATAGATCCCAATAGCTGTGACTGCATGGGACATCTGCAAATAATGTAATAATTGACTGCAGCAACTTAGTACAGACATGCAAGGAATACAGCCATACTGGAAATAGACAGATTTATTTATGAATCCACGTTGCTAGTGAACATGTTATTCTTACTGATTTTAAAACTCTGTGAAATCTAAACACAATATCTGCTCATAACATGGGCTACCTCACTCATATACCTTTTGTTCCTGGGGAGAGAGAAAATGTGAAAATGACATTACTGATAGTTGGCTGGAGATAAACTTGAACCATACTATGAGTTCAGCAATACAAGTTACAGGACATTCTTTTTGCATGCTAGAACTATTACAGTGTTATAATTGACTGCAGTGACAGTAGAACACACATGCATGGCATACAACCATAATGCATATAATAATATAGTTTTATTTTAGAATCAACACTGCTGGTGAACACTTTTTATTGGTACAGCTTTGCAATATTTATGAAGTCCACACATAATATCTGCTCATACCATGGGTCATTTCACCCATATACCTTTTATTCCTGGAGTCTGGAAAAATGAGAGAATTATGTGACTGGTAATGGCCTGGAGAAAACTTGAACCATACTGTGGGTATAACCATATATGTTGCATAATATTCTTTTGCATTCTAGAACTATTACAGTGTTATAATTGACTGCACTGACAGTAGAACACATGTGTGGAATACAACAATACTGCATATATTAAAACAGCTTTATTTTAGTATCAACAATGCTGGTGAATACTTTTTGTTTTGTTATTGCTTTGAAATATTTGTGAAGTACACACAAAATATATGCCCATGGAATGGGCTACCTCACCCATAAACCTTTATTATCTGAAGTAGGAGGAACAGAGAGCATTATGTGACCAATATTGGCCTGGAGACAGCCTTGGACAGTACTATGAATTAAGCAATACAGTTTGCAAGCTATTAGTTTTGCACTCTACAGCTATTACAGTGGTACACTTGACTGCAGCAACCTTACCATACACAATCAATGCATACAGCTCTACTGCAATGGGTATGACAACACACTCCTGCTGAACACCATTTTGCTTACTGTTATTGGCATTGTTTATTGTTTATTGCACTTCAGTTGTTATTGTTCATGTATTACATTACAGCTCTAATTGCCCATTTATTGCTCTACAGTTCTACTTGCCCATTTATTGCACTACAGTTTTCCTTTTGTATACTTTATTGCAGTAAATGCTTTACTCTTTTTTACTTATTGCACTACAGTTAGCATACTAAATCCATACTTACCATGCTCATAGTGCAACCTAGTGAGGCAACCGGCATGAGACTCGACATTGCAGGCCTTCTCAGCTGCAGCTGTTGGGAGAGAAGCACACTATTATGCATACCAGTTATTCAGACATTCAGCTTGCATTTTGGTAAGACAGAGGAAAACATACTCACATGCTTGTGGGACATTCCTATCTTCTTAGACCCAGGTGTCCAAGGTTCTCCTCTTTCTCCTTTTCAGGTCGTCATAATGGTGACACCACTGCTCACCTCTGCAGGAGATACCAGTAACACTGGTGAGTTCCATGGCCAAATGGTCCCAGGGCTCCGCCATACACTCCAAGCCTTGGAATCTGCCCTGCATTAGCCGGGGTGTATGGTTTTGTACCAGGACCCTGGACTCCTGAAAACTCCACTTCTGCATCTGAAAGTGCACACCTTCACCAATACCACCTGCCATACCAACAGTTGATTGAACTCTAATGAAGGATGCAGAATTCCTGCTGAGTGGGCTTAATATAGGCTGCTTTCCCACCCTTAAACATGCCATTGCACAACATTCGAAAAAGCACCACATTGCTTAGCACCATGCAAACCAGCTAAGCAGGGCTGAGCAGTGCAAAAACTCATAGAACTGTGGTTTTAGTGAAGCTTAGCACCGAGCAAACATTGGTAGTCGTTAACATGTTTATGCACTGCTTAGCATGAATAAGCAGTGCTTAGCAGAGCATAGCAGTGCCAAATTTCACAATACTTTTATTAAATTATGGAAACATAGTACATTCATTTACATATTCTGCCTGTTATGGACTCGAACCCAGCACCTGCTACACATAAAGCCATAACTCTACACATGTAGCTAGTTGGATATTATAAAAACTGGTATACCTTCACATATACTATTAGCCTACCTAGTAGCATTGCTGAGTACAGCGCCACTCCATGCAAACACATTTAGACATGCCTATCAATAAATAAATAAATAATTACATTGGGTTTCTATTTTTAGATGTCTGGCAGGTGTTGGCTATGTATGTATAAGCTCTGCTCATCTCTGCTGTGCTCCGTGCAAACAGCAATAAAAAAAAATAAAAAAATTTAATTATGATAACTAATTACATCCGGTTTTTATTTTTAGATATTTGTCAGGTGTCAGCTGTCTATACGTGAGCACAGCCTAGCATTGTTGCACTCCAAACAGCACCATGCAAACATGAAGAAAAAAAAATAAAATAAAAGATCATAAAAATGACATATTATACATATGACACACTTCACACCATTGCAACAGTGGTGGGGAGCATTACAGGAAGCCTCACACTCATCTGTTTCCATGGGTAGTGGCTACACCTCTCCCTACACTGATTCAATATCCCTGTTCCTTGCCTTTCCCTTGGCAGTGCACCATCATTAATAGGCATGGTGCACTACCGAGTGGGAAATGTGGTTGTGTACACAGATACATTCTGTGTAGGCACTACACAGTGCCTACATGGATTTTATTAAATCCTGGGGAATGTATTTTGTTTGATAAGACATGCTGTGTGGATTTTGAGGTCCACATGAGTAAAATCTTTTCAACTATAACATTTTTGTGTCATGAAACTAAACTCATTTTGTTATGATAACAATGAAAAAACTACAGAGTCATGAGATATCCATTCACATGTTTATTGGCAAAGTCATAATAAAGGAGTCATTGCTTTCCTAAGATTCCTTAAATGATATATATATATATATATATATATATATATATATATATATATATATATAATATATATATATATATATATATATATATATATATATATATATATTGTGTAATATGTATAATGATTTCAGATATGGAGCATTGATGTATTAGATTTTCTGCCATAGGTATATCATTTACTCCTCCTGGTTCTGTAACCATAACCTACAAAGGCAAGGAACAAGAGTGAGAATTCACTGGTGAAAATGTCTGTGTCATGAAGTCAGTCTTCATTTCCTACCAAAGGAACAACTTGAAGAACACCTACATACATATAGACACAGAGCTAAGTCGTTCTGTAATGGCTCACCTAACATTCGGAATAAGCCTGGTCTACTTTCCAAACACCTCTTAATGGCATTCACAGTTCCCTGTGCTCTCATTTCTGCAGCCAACTCATTCCACTGAACTATAATGCAGTGACAATGTAAACAATTCATGTTTCCCAAAGTATTACACATCCATTTCATTACTTTGTATTTCTTGGAGTCTCTAAAAGTGCATAGAATTTGTAGACTTTACCAGTCCAAACTGCTAAAGAGATACTTATTCTTAAAAGCCTTGTCTGTTACAATCCTACCACCTTATGAATTACCTTAGCTATGCCCAGAATATTCTGCACAGTGTAACACTTGTTTTTTTTTAATAAACGAATAAACTGAATAGTTTGAATCATGACAAGTGTAGAATAAATTATTTTTCAGCATGTTATTTGTGTCTTAAACAGGCCAAGGTTAAGTGAATGTTTTAAATTGCACTGTTTTCTGCAACCTGATTTTTTCCAAAAATCAGCTTACTTTGTTTGTAGAAAACTAAACATTTGCATTAAATATACACTGGTATATATTTAGGTTAATTTTTAGTGTTTCATTTAATATTGACTTCACTGTGCATCACAATGACTACACAAAACATGTTTCCCATACAGTTTTCCTTATTTTACCTAAGTTTTCTCATTCACACTCTCATCTCTTACTTCAAAATCTATCGTTTTATATTTTCTAATGTAAACCTTAACATTTTATCACACCTACTTATATTGGGCTTCTACATCACTAAATTTATGTTTTAGCCAAGCTTGATGTAACTACATTTAGGATAAAAGTAAGGAGAAAAACAATATTGAACTGAAAATAAATTATGCATTCTTAGGTCGATACTAAGTAAGTAGTCAGGAAATCATGGCAGAGTCTGTGCAAATAAGTCAATGCTTCCTACCCTTGAGTTTGCTCTGTGCTTCAACTGTGTCTGCTGCTTTTCCTTTTCAAAGATGGCTGCACAAGACTACCCCATGGTGAATATATGAAAATCCATCTAGTTTTTCAAATTGTTTAGGAAAGAAGTGTCTAAGGTATTATTAGGACACATAGGAAAGCTTATTCCAAATGTATGGAATGTGTTGGATCAGGAACCTCTCCCACTAACTACTATTTATTTCATGATTGATTAAGATTCTTAGTGTGAGAATATGACAAGCCATTGGTTTTGGATTAGTAAAGAAGGTCAAATAATTTAGGGTCTATCATGACATGAAAAACTGAGGACAGGTCTCCATAAAAAAGTCTGTCGGAGACCAAGTACAGGGAGATGACAAACAGTCAAGCCAGAGAGTTGTTAGAATTAAGTCCTGCAATTTTCATACTCAAGGATCTTTGAAGTCTTGAGAGATGTGGAGGATGTTCAAAAATGTATATACTAAACGTACTGGTAAAATACTCAATGGTAAAAATATTTAATGATGGACCTGATAATGGATGAGTAAAGGGTTTTATGACTTCCTATGATCTAGAGGAGTTACCTTTGGAGTTTAGCTGGGCTAATTACAACAGTTTCAAACTATCATTAATGTGTTTCCTTTTATTGTTTACCTATATCCAATCTATGACCTTTCTTACTAAATTTTTTTGAAGACTACTTCTTAATGTTTATCGAACCCTTTTTCAAAACGTATACCTTGTAATATCAATTAAAAATGTTATCATATGTATTTTTGTTCATCTTTTACTTGTTTGTGTTTATGATTGTTTATTTAAACATAACAGTTTCCAAGAAACTGCATTTTAAAATAAATAAATGCATAAACAAATAGATAAATAAATAAATAAATATATGTGATTACTGTGCTGGTTTGGAAGGGGTATGACTAATATAGCATGAGACTGGAATTTTCTGTTTACCAAACAGAACCAAACTGCATTTCTTAGCATTTAGTTTGAGAGGGTGGTTAGTATACTAGGAGTTGACATACTCTTGCCCCTGTTGGAGTATGTGAGTTTCAATGGTAGAACTGACAAGTGCTTCCAGTTTGCAATCATTAGCAACCATAGCCATAGGCTTTGAAGCTGGGGTAGATATCTAAAAGGTTGATGCTAAAAAAACAGAGACGAGTTATGACTGAATCCTGAATAACCTCCCCCAGTAATATTCTTATGTTCAGAATAAGCAACAGTTACATTCATTGTTTAAGCTCTTCTTGATAACTGCTGGCTATATAGCAGACAAAAAATAAGTGTTTATTCAAAGTTTTTAACAAAAGCTTTGGTCAGGTCAATATAGGTAGTATATCAATTTTACATGACTTTAGTGACCGTTTTGAAAATGTTAACTAGGTTTAGAAGACAAGAACTGTCTTTTGCAAAGCCAAAGTGATAAGGGTTTAGGGCTAGGCGATTAGATGTGTCTGAGTTAATGAATTCAGATATAAAATGCTCTATAATCTTAAATATAATACTTTTGATGATAGTAGTTCTACAGTTGCCTGGATCAGAGTTGGAGCTTTGTTTATGCACTGACATCACTGTGATGGTTTTTCAAGCATCAGAGACACATCCTGTAGAGAGCCTGCTATTAAAAGGGTTTAAAGGAAGTTTACTCAGGCTGTATGTGGTGCTGTTAAGGTGGAAGCTAGTTATGTTATCGGGATGCATGGATATTGTGCTCTTGGTTTTGGAAAGGACTAACAGGAGTTGATCAAGGGTGATTTGAGGGGGAGGGTATTGAAAAAAAAGAGAATCAATGGGGTGGGGTAGGATTTACAAAACTGGAGCTAAATTTTTATGTTAGGATATTGGTTACTGCCTCAGTATCAAAAATACATTGTATTGTTATAAATAAATTCAGAGCATTTTTGGGTATTACATCTTAGTCTCCTAACATAATCAAAGAAGATTAAATACTTGGTAACACTGGTGCACCTGCATCATATTAACAATTGTTTTTGCAATTGTCAGTTTAATTCTATTGTGTTGTATACTAGCTTTCCAGATGTAAAGCATGCTATCACAGCTAACCTATACTCAGTGTGGCAATTTGACTATTTAATATACTTTAGTGTGCTCTATATAATTTTCTATCTCTGTATTACTTCCTTTGGAGCTTTTCTTCCCAGGCCTCCGCTGAAAATGGACATGTATCCAATCAGACTATCCCTGTCAACAAATGTAAAATAAATAAATAGTTGTCTTTAGTGGAAGTATGAAGCCTAAGTTGTTATTCAGCCTTACTACTTTTAATGGTACACATGATGTTCTTTCTAACCTATTTCATGACATTTAAATGGTGTAGAAAGGGAGTCTTATTATGGTTGTTAAGTAGTTTCTTGCATTCAGTGGGCAATTTGTTAAAGCAAGTGTTCCACCATGTAGGTTTGTTATTAAATCTTACTGTACTTGGACCAGATAGAGAATGTATTCTCAATAAAACTGCTTAGGTGTGAGTAGAAGTCAGAGGTAAAAGTAAGCAGGTATGGCAATGAAGCTGACAAGAGATGTGTTACTTCTGAACTTAAGTCATCTGACAGTAAGGTTTGTTTAGATAAATCTGTAAAGGCAGTGGTAATTTTAGGAGGGAGCTACAGGATTTAAAGTAGAATAATATGTATTTTTGGTCAGACATAACAAGGGAGGTGGAGACACAGGATGGGAAACAGGTTCAATAATATTTGTAAGTCAAGGACAGTAAGCCCTTTGTAGGAAGGCTGACAATTTCCTTAAGGCAGTTGACAGCTAATACAGATTAAGGCTCTGAGCTGTTAACGAACTGCTTCCTCTAGTCACATGTACATGGTTTGATTCCTACCACCTTCACTGCCTACTAAGTATGAGCGAGCCACTAATCGAAAGAGTTTTCCTAGGTTGCCCTGAAAAGGGCACATGTACAGTGGGTATACTGATTCAATAAAGAGATAAAATAATATCTAGAAAATTCTGTGCATATTTAGTACTACGAGCAAAAATCAAACAATGCAAACCAAGCATCATGGAAAGGTGGAACACAAAAAGTTCAAATTAAAAATGCAAAAAATGTAAATACACCTCTTAAAATACTGAAGACCATCTTCAGAAATGAAGCCACAAAAACAATTGTTTATATATATTACCAACCAATTTATTAAGCTTTTAATTGGCAAGGAGCTTTTTGCCTGAAGCAAAAACAGACTTCATCAGAATGAAATGTATCACCCTAAATGCACTTTTATAGCAATACATTAAGCTTCTGAGCCCCCAACCCTGTCTGTGTTGGAGGGAAGCCTGCTAGCTTATCAGTGGGAGTGGTAAGCACTAGGTAACCTATCTACCACATAACGAGTGGGTCTGGCCCAGAAATTGTATTGGCCGTTTGGGCAGTTTTTCCATCTCTCTCAACTTTCTGATTTAAAAGCCTGCATTTGCAAGTTTTCCCCCTTTCCTGTAAATAGTTTAGTCCAGATACAGATTTGCTGTATCCAGGACTGTTTGTAAGCTCCTGAGGCCCCCAAGCCTTTCTGTGTTGGAGGGAAGCCTGCTAGCTTATCAGTGGGAGTGGTAAGCACTTGGTAACCTATCTACCACATAAGGAGTGGTTTCTGGCCAAGTAATTGTAGTTATTGGCAGTTTGGGCAAAGTTTCCATCTCTTTCAACTTTCTGATTTAAAAGCCCACATTTGCACTTGTTTCCTTTCTGTAACTAGTCTTGTTCAGATACAGATTCTTAGTTTTAGCACTTGAATTTGCTTATTTGTGCTCAGCACTTGTTCAGAATTTGTTGTAAGCACTACATAAGCTACAGATTACTACAGTACTCAACCTTCCTCATTACCTAGAGGAAAACAGCTTTTGTACTTACTTTCCTCACTTGCTTAGAGAAAAACAGCTTTTGTACTCACTTTCCTCACTTGTCTAGAGGAAAATAGTTTTATATTCAGGCATGTCCAAGGGTCAGCCCCCAGTGTTCTCTTCTGTCTATCTGATGAATCTGGACATCTTGGGGCAATGTAGAAATTGCCTCATGTACACAGACAACCCTCACCTCCTACCGCCCAACACTACAACCTGTGAGAGATGCACTTATCTAGCCAAACTGGAGGTAAAGCTCTCTCCAACCAAGACTGAACTTGACAGTCAAGAGGAGAAGGTAAACACTTGAATCACACCACACTCATCACATAGTCCCACTAAACCTACACCATCAAAATCCACACATCAAAACATAAAAACATTTGTGAAGGCTCTCAATAATAACCTGCTCAAGCAACAGAGACCTCCAAAGCAGAAATGCAAGCAACCTCCACCCCCCCCAATGCAACCCAAATGACACATAGTCCACAGACTCAGTGTGCCACTTAACTACAGCCCATAAGGTAAAACAACGTACCCAACACACTAGTCATAGGTGACTCTATAATCAGGCACACTGATGTCCCACTCACCAGGCTAAACAAAGAGAAGGTTGCTGTCAGCTGCCTGTCAAGTGCCAGGATCCGCCACATAACCCACGCATTCAGGTCACTCCACAACAAGTACAAATATGACTCAGTCATTGTCCATGTTGGTGTGAATGATCTGAGGTGTACCTCCCAGGACTACATGAAAAGAGACACATGGAAGAGCTATCCAATCTTGTAGCCCAGGCAGGTATAACCCTAGCCCTGAGTAGCATCCTGGCATTGCCCAGAATGATACCGCAGGAAAAGGACAAAATGATTGACTACATTTGGCTAAGCTTCTATTGTCATTCTAAGGGGATCCAGTATCTGTCTGCCTGGGATGACATGGTCGACAGACCGCGATGCTTTGCCAGAGATGGCCTGCACCTGTCACCCCTGGGATTCTGACTACTGGCTAAGGCACTTGCCGCCCCTTTAGTGCCTTTTTTAGGCAAGGTTCAAATGACAAATTCACCACCATAACAGGAACAGGCAAGCAAAAACTGAGGGTAATGCTACTCAGTGCTAGAAGTCTAAATCTCAAAATGCACTCCCTGGAGGCACTCCTTAATATGGAGAACATTGATATCTGTGCAGTGACTGAGACCTGGTTCAAGGCTCCAGACAGCACTCCTGCATTACCACGCTATAACTCATACCACACTTTTCAGCCACCTAATCTGGACTGGAACACCAAAGATGGAGGTGTGTCCATATTCATTAAGGATATCCACACCTCCAGGCTAGTTGCTCTGCATAATTCATCCGAGGTTATCCAAGTGCAACTAACTCTGGGCAAAACGGCAATCCAAATTGTAGCTTGCTACAGATCCCCCACCATGCCCCAGGATTCCCACTCCTCTTTTCTTGATATACTGAAAAATATTAGGATTTAACCAAACACCCTAATAATGGGCGATTTCAGCTACCCCACCATTAACTGGGAAAACTACTCATGTACCAACTCCTTCACTCAACACTTTCTGGAATTCATAAATTCCAATGCCCTGGATCAACCTATCCACACCCTCACCTGGGGCAGCAATATCCTAGACCTAGTCATTACCAACATGAGTGACCGGTGTTCCTCGTTGGTCAGATCCGACCATAAGCTCATCACCCTAGATATCCACATCCTGCCTCCAACCCCCATTAAGGAAATCATGGTAAAAAATTTCTCCAAATCCAACTTCATGCTTCTTAAGACAGAAGTGGTGAACTTCATGACATCCATGCAGATGGACAATACAGTTACGACTGCTGAATCCTACACAAATGCACTCTATAAGCACTTACACAAGTGCTTGGATCATGCTATCCCAAACAGAACCAAGGCACTATCCTCCAAAAAAGGAAGCCAATCTGGTGGTCCCCTGCCATAAACAAACTGTACAACAGAAGGAAGAAACTGTTGCAAAAGAGAGTAAAATCTCATGAGTGGAGGTGCTCCCTGGTCAGCCTCAGAAGGAAGCTGAGATCCCTTATAATATCCTCTAAAGCTAGCTACAAAAACAAAATCACCACTGATTCTTTGGACAACCACAAAACATTCTATAGCTATGTCAAGAATCAGAATGGCAACAGCCAGATCTGCTCTGAGTTACAGCACAACAGCATGAAAATTACAAAACCAACTGATATTGCCAACATCCTGGCAGATAGGTTCAGTGCTAACTTTACCCCCGTCCCCCCCCCTAAAGAGCCCATATCTATACAGGAAGAATGCAGAGTCCCTGTAATCACAACTATGCAGGTAAAAGCTGCACTCTCTAAATCCAAAAACACAGCATCCATGGGACCAGACAGCATCCCAGGCTGCGTTTTACACAAACTTCAGAACAAAATGGCTCCCCACCTAAGCACCATGCTCAGTCATAGCCTCATGTCAGGCTTTATGCCCGCTGAATGGCACACAGCAACAGTTATTCCATTCCACAAAGGGGTAGCCACCACTGATCCCAGGAACTATTACCCTATTAGCCTGACGAGCCTGGTTTGTAAGGCCATGGAACGTATCATCATGGAACTCATAAACAAAGACATTGGCAACCTCCAAACTCTGGATCCCACCCAGTTCAGGTTTGTGAAAGGCAGATCATGCCTCCTAAACCTGATCAACTTCTTTGAAGCAGTCACCATAGCGATAGACGAGGGTAAGGTGGTTCACATAGCCTATCTTGACCTTGCCAAGGCTTTCGGCACCATCCCCCATTCTGGAATTATAGCTAAACCTCACTAAACTAGGTATAAATCCCTACATCACAAGATGGGTTGCCAAGTGGCTCACTGACAGAACCCACACTGTAAAAGTTGCAGACTCCAAATCTGTCTTCAAACCAGTGACAAGTGGAGTACCACAGGGTTCTGTCCTGGGACCTCTCCTGTTTGGTATCTACTTCTCTGAAGTACAGGCTAACACAGAAGGCCTTTGGCTAATGAAGTTCGTAGATGACTGCAAACTAGGAGCCATAGTCGAGTCCCCAAATGATGTGGACATCCTACAGAAGGGCCTCACTGAGACAGATGCCTGGTGTCAGAGCCATGGCCTCAAGCTCAATGCCAAAAAGTGCATTGTCATCCACTTTGGTAAAAACTCTGTACCCATGAACTACCACATAGGCGGCAGACTACTTAATGCTGAATGTGTGATAAGAGACCTTGGGACCCAGGTGGACAGTAGTCTCTCCTTTGATAATCACATTGCCACAGTAGTCAGTAAATCCTTCTACATGGCACACCTCATCGCAAAAGGGTTCTCATTCAGGAAAAAAGAGGTCATTGTTCCCCTCTACTCGACACTCATTAGACGCATTATAGAGTACAATGCCCCTTTTAGAATGTACCTCACAAGACATCTGCGGCAGCTGGAAAGGCCACAGAAGTACCTCAAAAAAGGATTACTGGCCTCAAACAGATGCCCTACACTGGCCATCTCAAAAAACTCCAGCTTTACTCTGTAGCATATCGCCTACTCCAAGGTGATCTCTGCCTAACATATAAAGCTATGTCAAACCCAGAGCTGTTGGACATGCTCCACTTAAGGAAATCCCACTCCCTCTGAGCTACATGCACTAGGGACCTAAACCTTGTCACCACAATAAACAGGACATGCTGGAGAGATAGATTCCTATCCCAGAGACTTCCCATACTCTGGAACAAGCTACCCATCTATGTCAAGCGAAGTTCCTCATTAGCATTCTTCAAGAAAAATCTTGATGAGTGGATGGGAAATAGGAAATACACCCTGGGGATTACTTCTGTGGCTCTGCTCAACAACGGCACAGGAAAATAACTTTCTTGGGTGGCGTAAGCCAGGGAACCTTGTTGGCTAGGCTTACTTAGGCCCTTGGGCCGATAGCCTAGTACCTACCTATGAACCTATGAATGATTGATATCCAATAAAGCAATTACAGAAATGTTGTTAAAAAGCATACATAGTAAAACATCTCTGATAGGTAAAAACATTATTTTATTGTCCAAAATTAAAGAATGTGATAACGACAAACACGACAAACAGGGCTAGCAATTAATGTTTTATTAGAGCAAAAATTACAAAAAGTGAGACCTTTCTTATGGAACAACCATGCTTCATCAGTCTTTAAAATCAAATAATATAATCACCATTTAAATACAAAATTGAACGGCCCGTTTACCAATCAAGATAAAGTTGTCACAGCAACAAATGAACACCTCAATGAGCCATAAATAAAAAGATACAAGCAAAAGCATTCACAAGCAAATTGTATTAAAACCTTAACCATCTCAGATTTTAATTTTCATATAAAAATCATAAAATCAAATAACACATTTGATAAATACAATGATGCTTATAGAACCCAATCATTCTAATTGACCTGCACTAAACATAAATATATGTCTAATAATAAAACCCTCTTGTTTAGAACATAGTATCCCATATATTTCATAGGCCGATGTGAAGTAAAATAAAATGGCCTACATGCAGTCTGATTCTCACTTGCAGTATAAAAAAATCTCTCAATAACAATTTAAAACTTAACACTTAACTTACTTGCAAAAGTATAATCCTAATAATATATGATCTGCGATCGACTCAGTGCATCGAGGAAATACTGTACTTCTCGCTAGAACACACTCGTCATCGTCCTGGCAACTATCAACAAACCTAACTCTCATGTTAATGTTTTTTACAACCTACCATCTAAAATTAATGGAATAACTTCCTGTCCTGTAAAAAAAGGTTTGTGCCAATAGACCACATCTATATATTTATTTTTTAAATAAAGAAACACTGCATTTCTTTACTTTAGGAAATATATACAAATACGTAAATAAACAGGCAAGCAGCTGCAGCTAGCGATGCCCTATGGAGGAACTTGCTGCAGATGACCAATTATTTTTCAGGCTTTCAATCCCTATGCCATACCGTAAGTCATGGCATGACATCAGTAATGAGCAGAAAGCCAACAAAATCCAAATTCAAGGCTCCATGGCAAAGCAGCAGAGGTAGTTACTGCTTAAGTTTTATTTGAAATCCCTGTGTGTTTGCAGACTGTCTGAATGTCATCATGCACCTCACAAAGCAGGAGGGTTGCCTTGAACATTTTACCATCTGATCAATTATTTGCATATGCTGTGGAAGCTGTCTAGGTATGTAACTTATTGTAGAAATTGGGTAGTGAAGCACTGATATAATTTCTTATATTCCCTTCTTCATTCTCTTTTTCCAAATACAATTACCAACTGAAGGACCATTTTTGGGGATGCTAACAAAGACTGCTAAATTTATAGGCAGAATAGTGTGAACATACTTTATGATATTGCAGGACTAAATTAATGTATCCTTCAGGAGAACAGTACAAGTGATGATGTTACTGTCATTTTCATTACCAGTCCAGTACTTTTATTCTGTTACTTATAATACATTACGTGGACATTATTTTCTTTTTTGTTATTTTATTACAGTAGGACATTTAAACTATAAACAAATTATTCTTGCCAGATGACCAGATTTTGGCTGTGAGGGCTTGTGAGCAAGTGTGTTTAAGTAAAATGGAGTCTGAATTAAATTGTGTCTTTTATCATTATTATATTTTACTTTGTTATTTTATTTTAGTTTAGTTTAGTTCAGTTTAGTTTAGTTTATTATAGTCATATATCTGAAATGTGCAGAAATTATTCCTGGCATACCACTAGATTTCATTTCAGGGTTGGCCAGCAACTGTGAGTTTGTGTAAAACATTGTTTGAATTACTTTGTGTAGCTGCTATTTTATTTTTATTGATTTGTTTATTTTTATTATTGTCACACATCTGAGATATTCAAAAATATTCCTGACAGGCAACCAGATATGGCTGTGTGGTATGCGGCAAGCAGCTGTGTGTTTATATAAAACACGTGTTTGAAATATAGTCAGAGGCAATGTAAATTATTATATTGCAATCAGACATCTGTAATATACATGTTTTTCCTAGCAAGCAGCCATATATGGGCTGTGGAAATTGCCAAGCAAATGTTTTCTTGTATATAATATAATTTGAAATACATTGCATGATTATTTTCTTTCTGTTTCTTTTATTAAAGTAAGACATCTGAGATGTGCACAAAGTATTCCTTGCAGGCAAGCAGATATGGGCTGTTGGTTTATGTATTATGGAATTTATTTATTTATTCTTTTATTTATTTATTTATTTATTGCCATTTGGTAACTGGAAAAGTCCAACTGTGTCAAAGACTCGTTTTCAGTGGAGGCCCGGGGAGAAAAGCTCCGCAGTGATTTAAAAAATTGACAATAATAGAACAGCATGTTTCATTGTAAGCTTTTCTCCCTGGGTCTCTGCTGAAAAAGTGCTATCAGCTTAGCCGGACAAACCTGGTCAACAAATGTAAAATAACAGTTAAAACATATGATATGAAGTTATGACAGAAATCACATAAATGCATGAGGCACAAAAGTAGGTGGATAATGTACATATTAATTTACATTTTTTTAGACAGAAAGTAACATAATGCAAAATATACTTTACAAGAAATAATTGGCAGTGTTTTTTTTTTTTTTAGAAAAAGAATATTTGATGGTTCTGGAGATGAAAGGATTAGTGATTTGTGATTAACAATATTAATTCAAGAGAAAGGAGTAAAGAGGGTAGAAGTAAAAGTGAAATGTTAAAAGTTAGGTTAGAGCATTATGGAGAAATTAGATGTGTTATATTGAGAAAGTTAAAAAATTTAATTTCATTTAGCACATTTTGTCTGTGGTCATTATTGTTTCAGTTTGATTACAAACTGACATCTTAGATGTCCTTAAAAAACTAAATAACTATAATTGTTGAGTGGAGGTCTGTGTGCAAGAAAATGCTGTCATAGGTTCATTAATCTGATTTTGCAGGACTAAAGTGATTTCATATTACTTTTCTGTGGTTACTCTTCATGTGAAACAAAGTTGGAAATAGAATACATTTACTGTGGCCATTATTTTAATTGCAATCTGATGTATGTTCCATGCAGTAGAAATTTAAGTTTTAGTGCTATTTCTGGGCCGTTGAGCAAAATTTGTTGCAACACAATCTGTATGTTTTTTTTAATTAGCTTACTTTATTCCTTGCACTGAAGAATGAATGAGTTCATCAATAGGTCTATATTGTGTGATATAGCCTAACCATGTTGCATTTACTGATATATTTTCCCAATGAGTTCTTTATAGCCTCCAGCATCTATAAAACATTTGGGGCTTGTCAGGTATCAGTTCAGTATATTCTTAAATATTTCTGCATTAATTAAATGCTCTTACTTTGTGGCTATTTTTGCCAGCCATTCTCTTACACATAGTTGATCTAATTCAGGAAATTTTATGGCATAATTATCAGCACACACTTACTTGAGATATCAGATATTTATTTCTCAAAAGCAGTAGGCACTGCATTTGTTAGTAAAGCACTGAAACACATCGTTGTCTGCTGCCAAAAGCAACATATGAATTTCATAAGTTTTCGTTAATGTGGAATTCTTCAGATTACTTTTACTTCTGCAGAGATTGTCCACATTGATAAAACATAAGTTGGCAAGTGGCTACCATTTCTTCTTATGCCCTCATTGTGTATACTCTTCTCTTTAGACTATGCATGACACAACTGTGTCTAATGGTTGGCAATAAAGTACATTTAATTTATTTCTTCATATCAGTAAAAGATACAAACAATCAACAAAGTAGCTATAAGTGATGGAAGTGGTGGGGTTATCTGTGGATGAAAGTACCTTATGTTCTTGTTATCTGCTCATTTTAAACAGTGTCTAATCTGACATTGCATGTCTAGTCTGCATTTATATGAACAGAGTTTCATTACTTAATTGTGATTACTTTTGAGCTTGTGAGAGGCAAACTTGAAATATTTTACATATTAATTTTTAACACAATTAGACATCTGAGCTGCACAGAGTCAACAACAAATTTATATGTGTATATATATATATATATATATATATATATATATATATATATATATATATATATAATTGATTTGATTTGTATGGAGGCTGTCTGTGGTTGAAAATGACTGACTCTGTTGAGATGATAAAGTTAAATAAAGTTAAGCAGTCATTAATCTGTCTTTGCTGAAGTAGTATGCATTTCTGTAAAGTAAATTTGAATATTTTAATGTGACCATTTTATCCAATCTGATGTAAGGCATACACTTTCACTAAAGTAGTTGTAACTGATGAGCACTGGTAGATTATAATGACAGCAGTTTGTGTGGTCTTTCTTGACTGAAATGTTTTGAAATATGTGAGATTTTATTATTAACAGATTTTATTTCTCTGTTTTCTCGAATGTTCAAGACAACACATTTAAACCACAATCACATTTTGTTTTTTTAACAATTAAATATAATTTAAAACAACCTGTAATGTAAGTATACATTTGAAAGAATAAGAAAGATAAAAAATGGGCATTTATGTATGGTCCTTGGCTCAAATTAAACTTAATCTACCACTTACTGCAAATTACCTTATGAAGATTATGTGACTCAAAAGTTAAATCAAAGGTCTGCATAGTATTACCTTTTTTGTGGATACTAAGGTATGTAAGGCCTTAACCTTCTTAACTTTCAATGAACTACTGGGGACAGAGTAGGGATATTTCAGGCATCTGCCTTATGAACCCTGAATAGTTTTCTCAACATTAAGCTGCATAATGTGTTGGACCACATCTGGTTTCCTAGGACTGCAGAAGAGAAAAACTACACTATGTGGACATTTTACAGCTTTGTCCATTTCCCTAAGCTGCCTGAGTTCATGGGAGCCAGAGAGTACACCCACATTGTATGAGGGTCCCATCTGGTGCACAGGAATTGCAATACATCAAAAGAAAAAAGGATTACACTTCTTTAACTGTGAAGTGGACTGTAATGCCCAGGACATAATTAAAACATTCATGTACATTCATCCAGTTCTCATGATTCTCACATCTGCCACATGTCCATCATATACCAAAGATGCCTGTGAGAGCATTTTTCCACATGGCATCTAAGTTGGCAGGTGCACGTTTATGTTAAATAGACAGGGCTATACATACAGGTAGCATATACTCAGAGAAAAGGACACACATAATATGTTTTTGTTATGTGTTTCAAGCAATGCCAGATATGACCTAGAGTCCTGTTTGCTGACCCTATCCTGCAATCTGCCAAACATTCAGGAAATAAACTAGACTGCAGTAAATGTTGTAATGTGTGGTGTAGTGGAGGATATATTTAGCTGACTTAAGGAATGTTTCCTAACTTCCAACTTCTTTGGTCAAGAATGCTAGACAAAGCCAAAATAATGTAGGGACAAAGACCAAAAATCAGGGAGATTTTTTAATATTACCCTCAATTATCAAAAAAGTTAATAGAACAACATGTTTTGCATCAGCATTCATTTTCTGAAGAATACAAATGATGAAACTTTAATGTATTGCATTATTAGCTGACTGTAATTCTCAGTTGTATGTCTAAAAATCAAACATTTTATGAAGGACAGGGAAAAAATATAAGGCAGAATCAAGGATATTCTGCAAAATCAGGGATAACTGACAGGTACGAATACTTCCATTGCCTAGATACATCAGGAGGGGGACTGAGCTGCAGTCCAGAAATCTTCAGCAAGACTTTTGTTGAGTGTGCATTGCTGCACAACATGGCATTGCAGAAACAGTTGGGGTGACAGATGATCATCTTGGCAGGACCTTCTGTAGCAGTTGTACCAGCAGTAGAAAAGCAGTGTGGAAAATCATGTGAGGAACTTATAGCAGAAGAACCACAAATGAGGCAGAGGTGGGCACTATACATTGCTGTACTGGCAATGAGATGGTGTTTGGTCTACAACTAAGGACCATAACAATGCAAACATAGACTAAAATGGTGCATGTCCTATCACACTCAGATTATGTAGTGCAGTGCATTGACTGGCCACTCTCTGCTTCAGAGTTCACCAAACCCATACATGAAATGGGGTTGGAAGGATACAGTCATTATCACTTGAACAAGCAGGGGAGTAAAGTGACAGGTAACTGTAATACTGTGTGATGGCATAGCATCATTGGAGGTGAGCACAGTAGCCATATACACTTGGAATATGTGGAGAATCAGGCATCACATCCCCTAGTTATGGGATCAAGCTGTCACAGCCAGTGCTAGCCACTTGACCATTGGCATGGCCCATATTGTTGACTTGCTGTGTCATGGTTTGATACAATCCATAGCAGTGATGATGTAGAGCTACAGGAGCATTAGCATTCACCTAAACCTTGTCACCACAATAAACAGAACATGCTGGAGGGATAGATTTCTGTCCCAGGGACTTACCATACTCTGGAACAGACTACCTATCTATGTCAAACAGAGCTCCTCATTAGCACTCTTCAAGAAAAATCTTGATGATTGGATGGGAAATAGGAAATTCACCCCAAGGATCACTTCTGTGGCTCTGCTCCACAGAGGCACAGAAAAAAAAATTTCTTGGGTGGCTAGGTTTATATAGGCCCTAGGGTTAATAGCCTAGTACCTACCTATGAACATATGAACCCTGATGGGAAATACCATGTGCTGGCTGAACCTGATAATTGACTATGAAATGGATGGTCATCAACCATGAGCAGGAGTGTCAGGCTCCATGATCACAGGTGACAGGGAAGGGGTAAAACTATGTGAATATGCATGTGCAGCCTGATGAAGTATCCCAGGCGATGAGCCTTTTTAACCCCTGAAGTAGAAATAAATAATTTACAAGCAACTTCTTTAATACCTCAAATGCACTGTAATAACTGCAACTTAAATACATTTATATATATATATATATATATATATGTATATATATATATATATATATATATATATATATATATATATATATATATATATATATACACACACAGTAACATTTTGGATATAGCAGGTAGGTTCTGTGCCTTTAAATCTGTCCTGCAGTGTAGATTGCGGGGGAACATTCTGGCAACAGTAGGAAGAGTACTCAGTATTAGTCAGTAATGAGGTCTTAATTACAATTATCATGCTATACAAGGAGGTTCCCTGTCCCAAGGCCATCAAGAATTTAGTTCTTCACTTAAAGGATCATCTGCAAGGAAGACCCAGGACTCCAGGAGGTATGGAATATGTCAGTTTATTTGGAGTTAAGTCACAGAGTGTGCCAAGGGAAGTAACTGTGACAGAGTGCTGAAATAAAGGCTTGGATAAAGCCTACAACCTGAAGATCCTGTGACAGCCTATCTCCAGTAGTGACTGCATTCTGTGTAAATATCCCAGGAAGATAGTTTAATTGAACTACAACCAAGCTGACTGTTTTTGTTTTATTTAATTCATTTGGGACTGAGGAGCCAAATGTTTGTTTGTTTCAAGTTTATCCTGAGAATCCAAGTAATGTTATTTTCATTTTGTGGGTGATATATGCATAAAAACTGTTTTATATTTCTCAGAGCCTTTACTGTTCTTTGGGGCTTACAAGCTGCATTATAAAGAGACTATTTAAGAAATCAGTTAATCTGACATGTCTCTTAATAAAACACAATGAAGTTGGCACAGAGGGTTAAGGTTGTGAGCAGTTGCTCCTGTGTTACAGGGACTGATTCCCTTATTTCCTACTGTGTGAACTTGAGCAAGTCACCTAACCAAACATTGTTTTGAGGTCACCCCTGAAAAGGGAGTGTCTGTTCATTGTACCTTCCTGGTTAAGAAATCGGTATTATAAATATCACACAGAAAATGTTTTAGTATGCAGATCTTAAAAATAAAATAAAATAAAATAAAATAATTACAAATTAAAACAAAGCCTATAAACTATTGTATAATAGCAGTATAGCAGTGTGTGTGAGTTACACTATAATTTATCATGCATGGTTTTGAATTTTGATCATTTGTGTTTTGCCCTCATGACCAACCCTGTCAAGGATGAATAAAATTCAGTGTAACTCACACTTAAATGTGCTATATTACTGTTGGAGTCTTATTTTTCATTGGACTGACTTGCCGTGGTGTGTGTCTCATTGAAAGTCATACATTGTTGGTGCATATTATTGAATAGATGTAAGTGACTGGGGATTCAGAGCTCATATCTTATTTACATTTTATAGTAAACAGCAGAGACAGTGATGTAAGGGAAACTGTCCTTTTCTTCTCAGTTCTGATGATCCGGTGGTTAATATATATATATCTATGGGTCTACAGTATAAGTTCGAAAATACACTTCTTCCAACTCACACAGTAGACTCTGGATTACACAAAAGTGCACTTAATCGAAAGTGGACTTTCGCGAAACCCACTTCAGCGAACGGGCTACGTACTGCCTTTTAGTGCAGTAGTCAGGGACCTTAGGGTTAGGGCACAGGTCATGGTAAGGGGATAGCTAATAAGGCTATCCCCTTACCATGACCCATGCCCTAACCCTAAGGTCCATGACTACCGCACCACAGTGGAGGACATAGCACATTTTCCTACTGTCATCCACTGTGGTGCGATCCATTCATAGATGTTGAGTTCGCGAAAGTGCACTTTCGAATAAGTGCACTTTTGTGTAACTGAGTGGTCTACTGCTCTTTTTTGAATACGTGGTATTCGATGAAAAGCAGTAGACCCATATATATATATATATATATATAGATGTAGATATATATATATATATATATATATATATATATATATATATATATATATATATACACACACACACACACACACACACACACATATATATATATATATATATATATATATATATATATATATACACACACACACACACACACACACACACACACACACACACACACATATATATATATATATATATATATATATATATATATATATATAGGTCCCCTTCACATGGTCAGCATTTCAGAATGTTGATGACCATATGGCCGAGACCATATGATCGACATTTGAAAGGTCAACCATGTGGAACCGGTATCCCTGTACAGTGCGGAATATAAAGATTTCCATCTTCCGCACTGTAGTGCGATATCGGAGTTGGTATATTTAAGTTCCGGGGGGTGTGGGGGTGGAGCCCCCCATGGGGGTTGCAGGGGGTATAGTCCCCTGGCTAGGAGCATGAAGGTACATTTGTGTTGTGTTTTTTTTTTTTTTATTCCATGGTCGACCTTTCAAATGTTGATCATATGGTCTCGGCCATATGGTCTTCGACATTCTGAAATGTCAACTATGTGAAGTAGATCCATATATATATATATAGTTGTGGGGGTTTTGGGTGCAGGAAGGCTTGACCCTCTACAAAAATACACTTGTCTGTTTTCCTTTTTTAGCATAGTTTTTAACATAACTAATATCAAAGGCTTCTGGTTCACCAAGTTCACAGATGACTGCAAACTGAGAGCTGTCATAGATTTCCCCCCATGACAGCAACAGCAGCATCCTACAAGAGGGTCTAACACAAACAAACAACTGGTGCCAAAGTGATGGATTAAAACTGACTGCAAAGAAATGCATTACAGTGCCCTTTGGGAAATCATCTACTCAAGCTATTTACTCCATCGGTAAAACACCTCTAAGACTTGACCTGATAGTTATGGATCTGGAAACGTTATGTAGACAGTAGTCTGGACTTTGACCAACACATAGCCAAGATAGCAAGAAAATAATTCTATATCACCCAACTCATATGCAAGGGTATGGCATCCAGGTCCAAGAAATTGACAATACCACTCTACTCAACCCCTATTAGACCCATCATTGATTACAGTGCCCTCTTTGGCATATACCTAACCTGACACTTGCAGCAAATGGAATACCCTCAAAGGTTCCTCACCAAGAAAATCCAGAGTATGAATATCATGTCCTACACACCTTAAGGCCCTGTCTGTGTACTCAGCCTTCTACACATTACTGAAAGGCAATCTATAACTAGCATAAAAGGCATCTTCAGATCCATCTCTGATAGATCTCTTGCATGTCTGCAACACAAACAGCACCAGAAACACTAGATCAAAGGGCCTGAATTTTGCCTGCAACATAAATAGAACATGCTGGACAGATTGAAATGTGTCACAAAGGATCCCCCCACTACAGAATAGGATCCCCAGCTAAGTGAGGCAGAGTTCATCCCTGATGCTGTTCAAAAGAAACCTTAATCATTGCATGGGAAATTGCAAATTTACCGCCAGCATGGTCTCTGATGGGCAGAGGTCAGCAGTAAGTAAATTAATCCCCAACTAACATATTCCCCCAAATAACCCTTAGCTACCTCTTTGCTATCATATCTCACCATATAGGCATTCAAGGAACTCAGGCACAAAACTAAGTAGGGTTGTATGGCTAAGTTTGTAAAAACCCTGGTGGTCATTAGCCTAGTATAAACCCATGAACCTATGAACCTATGAACATTCATTGGTTGTTGTCCAAAGGGCAGAGTCTCAATGCAACATAACACTGAGGATTGAGTACAACTCTCTTGCTTTATGTATCACAGGATAATGACACTCAGTGTAGTCTAATACCATCACCTAATTGTAAAGCACAGACTATAATGTATGTAAGAGCATGAGTTCTTATTAATATAATATGATCACTGCTGCCATCTTTTAATGTCAGGACTGGATCTACAGTCTTTTTGCCTTTGTCACTCTCCAGTAAATTCTGAACAAAAAATAGCAAATTAAAATGTAAATAAATGTAAATACACAACAGTATACTATAAATAAATAAGTGATGTTTAGCTACAGTGTAGCTGGTGTGCATAACTATAGTTAGCAATTAGAGCATTGAACTGATGTGCATTGCTGCCATGAGCTATGTCCCAAACAAGGCTCTGTCAAATATAGTTCACAATAACAGCTGCAGGACAGTGTTATTAACAGAAACTTCACAGCCCCCTCATGTCACTCTGAGTTAAGTACATTAAGGCTAAGAAATTGCATTTATAGACCCACAAACACACATACTGACACAGACATACATATGCACAAACACACATGCATACACATACACATGCATATACACACATACATACATATACATATTTGTACATATGCACACACACACACACACACACACACACACACACACACACACACACACACACACACACACACACACACACACACACACAGTCATATCCAGGATAGGCTAGCAATACCTTTAAGTGCTACAAACTTTTCATGCCTTTAGGTAGTTAATTGCCACCAGCTAGACCCACCTAGCATACACAAGATTACCAGCTGCTGTGACATCCTTAGAGATAAGGCAAATAAAATACAAAAACTGATACTGGTTTGTAGCTGAACATTGTCTCACACAGTGGCATACACCCACAGCAAGTCACCTCACAACAGTACCTTTTCATCACATAAAAAATAACCAGACATATGTTTTAATGTAAACACACTGAATTCTTTATTAAAAGAAAGTGAGTAATACAGATCAAAAAATGCAATACTCAAGTACTGTACAATTTTGGACAGAGAAAGTATTTTAGCCAATGTTTTAACAGACAGATAGCATTTTTTTTATGTATTCCTAACTAATATATGGTGAAATTAATTAGTAGACACTGTATACCACTATGTGACTATGTGAGAAGTGCAAATTATTACAAGAAAATCCAAATACAAGCAAATTCAGCATATAGAAAGGCATGGAGTCCATGAAGTAAGCATAACTAAGGCACAGTATAGGCAGTAAAAAGGTTCCTATGAGTTGGGTTTTTTGAAACACGGTAATACCCCCTGTCTTCTGGAGAGATGTTTTCAAGACACAGCATAACTCATAAGTACATTCATCACATTTGAGCAAATCCCATCATTAAAGATCAATAACATTTTATTTGCCCTGCCACTCAGTTTTCAAACTGCAGAAATAAAGCTTAGTTCAATAATGTAATGCCTTAAATGACTGGAAAAGAGCTACAAACAGGAAGCAGCCTGCTCCGTTTGTTTAATGATGTGTGTGTGTGTTTGTGTGTGTGTGTGTGTGTGTGTGTGTGTATTTCCCCTCTTTCAAATAAAAAAATGATAGTTCTTTTCAGTTTCCTCTCTTTGGTTTAGTACTGTGTTACTTCTCCTGTGCAGATTTATTCACATTGGGCAGGATTCACGATGGCTTGCACGGAGTCTAAGAGTAGTGTAAGACTCCATGCAGCCATCGCGATCCAGGAACAGCCTGAATGTGCGTGTAAGAGAGCACCTAAAACGGCTATTACACGGACAGGGCGTGGATATGCTAATTACCTCACTTGCTGCCGAAAGGCATGCAAATGAGGTAATTTCGCGATCCAGGAAGCAGAAACCTGCCCGTGTAAGAGCCTTGTTATCTGCAGAAATGTATTCAGTTGATAACTGAGTACCATTCTGCAAATAACACAATGGAGCCTTGTCAGCTCCAAATAAAGGTTGCAAATGTCCCAGGCAGCATGCCAATGGCCAAATATGTGGCCACTGGCAACGTACCCCGATGCAAACATAAAATAAAGATGTTTTTTTTTTTTCGGCGATGTTTAAACGTAGCACAGCACCGCACAAACTGGCTGCGCTATAAAAAAACAGAAAATTAAACCCACAAATGTGGGTTTATGCAAAGCATGAATTTACAATGGAAGGGACTAGCAGGCTAAAACAACATGGCCACCGAGTAGGGGTTGCTAAGGGGGGAAGCGGAGTGTAAGACATGTAACTAAGTATTATAGTTCATAGTTCATAGTTTCATAGGTTCATAGTTTAGTACTAAGCTAACTGCCCTTGCGAGCCATTTTAAGTCTAGCCAATTATCCCTTGTGAGACTCAAACCCTGCACCAGTAGGCAATCCTATGTAAATGAGTGGTAGGATAGTGAATCATACTGTTACATTGGAAATGAGCACATTCCGTGCAGTGTAGGAGTAGGATAAGGGGGAGTAACAGAGTAGGAGATAGGTGACATCACAGGGGGGAATGTATGAAAGGAATGCAGCTCATTGGAGCACAGTGGCATGTGAAAGCTATCAGTCAGACATCATTGAAAGAGGAGTGTCAACAAGTAGGCATGGGAAAGCCAAGAAATGGAAGATGTACACTATGGACAACACCAAAGTTTCTTGCAGGGCGTGCATGCGCGCGCGTGCACGCTGGTAGGCACGAGTAAGCTAGAGTGAGCACGTGTAAGTGTGAGTGTGCGCGTTTAAGGCAGAATATGCATGTAGGAGCCTGTTTAAACACCTGTCAGCTTGTTTGCACTGTTGTGCACTTGTTTTAACCCGGATAAGCAGATTCTAGTCCGTCTAAGCATGTGTGTGTGCGTGTTAGCCACTGTGAGCGTGTTTTCGCTGGTATGCACGTCACTCCCCCCTGAGGAAACAGAAGGGAAAAAGGAAGCATGGGAAATAGTAGGAAGCTAGCAGGGATTACTGGCAGAGCTAGCAGGTGAAAACAATCAGAAGAAGGCAATTACACAGGTAGAACAGTAGCCCAGCCCAGCACTTAAAACTCTGCAAACAACAGTGCAGAATGTTTCTCTCAGGCGACACTGCAACAGAGGAGTAAGCTATTAGAAGTGAAAACTGAAAAAGCTTCACTCAGACCAAAAATGCTAGGGGCTGCCATAGCTGTTATAAGGAGACATATGCAACTTGCTGAGGGTGGTGACTATGCAAATGCTGCCAGACAACCCACAGTGAGGAGACGGAGAAGAGTGTACAGGCCCAGGTTCACCTACCAGGGGTTACATGAGCTGGAGATAGTGGAGCGCTATAGAGTGGACAGAGACCTCCTGCAGCAAATTGTTGAGCTGTGCAGGCCACGCCTCACACACAGAACCAACAAAGGGGAACCCATCCTAGTGGAAACCAAGGTATGTGTTGGCCTAAGAATACTAGCAACAGGTACCTTCCAGAGACCAACTGGTGATATGATGGGGATATCACAGGCATCAGCATCCAGGGTACTGCACCAGTTCCTGGATGCCATGTCAGCACATGTCGGTGAGCATGTATATTTCCCCAATTCACATGAGGTATTGGCCAGCAATACGCTTCTCTTCCAGCAAATAGCGGAATACCCTGAGGTAGTGGGTGCAATAGACTGCACGGATATATGCATCAAAACACCAGCTGGTGAGTGGGGTAGGGCCTACATTAACCGCAAGGGCTTCCCCTCTATCAACTGCCAGGTCGTGTGTGATGCCCAGGGCATAATAATGAATGTGTGTGCTGGCTGCCCTGGAAGCTACCATGATTCCCATATCTGGCATCTGACGCAGCTGTACCAGACATTTGCCAATGGGGACATCCCACATGGTCACTTAGTGGGGGATGCTGGCCATGCACTGGAGCCGTGGCTGATGACACCCATCAGAAATGCACACACACCTGAACAAGAACGCCATAATGAAGCACACGCACAAACACGAAATGTAATTGAGCGTGTGTTTGGGCTGCTCAAGTCACGGTTCCGGTGCCTGGACACATCTGGTGGAGCCTTGCAGTATTCACCAAATACATGTACCCAAATTGTCATGGTATGTGCTATGCTACATAATATGATTCTGAGGAAACAGCTGCAGCAGGACCAGCATAGGGCTGGGCCAAACAGCCCCCACCATTGTCAAGCCAATCACAGGCAGAGCATGACTCGGAGGAGGAACAACCTGAGCCTGCCCCAGTAGGCAGAAGGAGGCGTGCCCAGTATGCCTTGGCCTTGGCAAAGCGGCAACGCATAGCACATACACTGGCTCAGTAGGAACCCTGGAAATGATACCTCTCTCTGACTCACACATATAGTAAAAGGGATGCCTAAGTTGACACAACCTGCTATCAAACATGTACAGGGAGTGTAGTATGTGCATCCAACATAGACAGCCCTGCAGCACCACCTGAGGCATGATTGCCATGTGTTAAGCAATGTAACACCATGTAGTATATGCAAACTTGATGACCCTGACTAACATCCTACCCTCACCAAGCATGATGCCACAATATGAAGACGAGATGATCAATTACAATAATTGGCTTAAGTATTGCTGTTAGTCAAAGGGGATCCAATGCGTGCCAGCCTGGGATGACATGCTGAGCAAGACACAATGCTCCACCTGCTAGGGATGGCATGCACCTATCAGTCCTGGCCTTTTGGATACTGGCAAAGGCTGTTGTCACCCCCACCGTGCCTTGAATAGGTAAGGCTCAAAACACAAACCCACCTCCATAGGTATCACAAGGGATAAGAACCTAGATGTAATGCTACCCAATGCCAGAAGTCTAAACTGCAAGATGCATGCAGTCTAAACTCCCCTCAGCATGGAGAATGTTGATATCTGTCCTGTAACAGAAAACTGGGTCAAGGCTCACAAGAGCACCCTAACACTACCAGGTTACACCTCATACCATGCTTTACAGCCCCAAAACATGGAACAAACTACAAAAGAAGGGTGACTAGCAATAATTGTCAAGGATAATCACACCCCCATGTTGGTACCACAACAAGAAGCAGCATGGACTATCCATGGTCAAGTAACAGTGGCTAAAACTGCCTAACGGCAGGAACTGCACTTGGCCTACGTTGGAACACATGGAAATATCAAGCTCTCCAAACAACATTATATTGGGTGACTGAAAATACTCAAACATAGACTAGGAGCATTATTCCATCTCCAACACCCTAGGCCAAAGGTTCCTAGAATCCATAAACCAAAATGCTCAGGAACAACGTACCACTCCCACAAGAGGGGTAATCATACTGGATATGATAATCAGCAACATGGGTACTCTATGGCCAGATGAGAAGTGTATCCCTCACTGGTAAGATCAGACCATAGAGTAATCACACTGGATATTCACATCCTGACCACAGTCCCTGGCTAGAAAACCACAGTGAAAAACATGTGTAAAGGAAATGTTGCACTCCTCCAAACTGATGTGGAATCCATTAATGGCCCTGTGCCTGTGGAAAATATGGGCCACACCTCAGAACCCTTTATAAATGCATTCTATGAACACTGTCAGGAATGCATGGATTATGCAATCCCAAATAAAACCAAGGCCCAATACCATACACGCAGGCATCTGGCATGGTGGACCCCAGCCATTACCAAACCATGCAAGAGAATGAGGAAGCTACTACATGATAGAGCAAACCCAAAAAGGGAAGTAATCTCTGATCAGTATTATGGCAATAAAATATGGCCACTCATAAAATCCACTAAGGCCAGCTACAACAAGTTGAATCTGTGAATCTTGGGCAATGTTACACCTGCCCCATGTACACAGACAACCCCCTCCTCCCCCCAAGAAATACAAATATATGTGAGAGATGCAACCATTTATCCAAACTGGAAGCTGAGCTCTCTCAACTCAGTACTGTCAAAACTAGTCAGGAGGAGAAGGTAACCACACACACCACAAACCCAGTCTCACATAGACCTATCACAACTGCAAACCAAAGACATAAACACACAAAAACATTCCCAGAGGCTCTAATTAAAAATCCACCAAATCAACAGAGGCCTCTAAAGCAGACACCCAAGCAACCACTACCTCCAAACATAGCACATGCAACACATAGTACACAAAGTCAGTGTGCCAAAAAGTCACAGCCCATAAGGACAAACCACATGCCTGATACACTTGTAATAGGTGACTCCATAGTCAGACACACTGATGTCCCGCTCAACAGACTGAACAAGGAAAAGGGTACAGTAAGCTGCCTGTAGGCTGCTACAATCTGCCACATAACACAAGCATGCAGGTCACTCCAAAGCAAGTACAAATATGACTCAGTCATTGTCCATGCTGGTGTGAATGACCTGAGACGTACCTCCCTGGACTACATGAAAAGAGACATAGAGGAGCTCTCCAATTATGTAGGCCAGGCCGGTATGACTCTGACCTTGAGCAGCATCCTACCCTCATCAAGAATGATGCCACAGTACAAACACAGAATGATCAGCTTTAACAATTGGCTCAATTACTGGTGTCATTCCAAGGGGATCCAATGTCCGTCTGCTTGGGATGTCATGCTTGACAAGCCACGCTGCTTTGCCAGGGATGGCTTGCACCTGTCACCCCTGGGTGTCTGGATATTGGCTAAGGCTCTTGCCACCTCCATAGTGCCTTTTGTAGGCAAGGCTGAAAAGACAAACCCACCTCCCTAGAAAACATAAGTGGAAAAAACATAAGGGTGATGCTGCTCAATGCCAGAAGTCTAAACCTCAAGATGCATGCTCTCGAGGCCCTCCCCAGTATGGAGAACATTGATGTCTGTGCAGTGAGGGAAACCTGCATCAAGGCTCCCGAGAGCACCCCAGGACTACCAGGTTATACCTCATATCATGCTTTTCAGCCCCAAAACCTGGACCAAACCACAAAAGGAGGGGGAGTATCCATATTCAGCAAAGATACCCACACGTCCAGGTTACTGACAATGCACGAAGCATCAGAGACCATCCATGTGCAACTAACTGTAGGCAAAACTGCTGTACAGTTTGTAGCATGCTACAGACCACCCTCTCAAACCCAGGAACCCCAATCAGCCTTCCTGAAGACACTGGAGAGTATGAATGTCTCTCCAAATACCAAACAAGGTACTCACAAATTACCACATAGGTGGTAATCCATTACATATGGAAGAAGTAATCAGGGACCTAGGGACACAAGTGGAGAGTAACCTCTCATGTGACACTCACATTGCCAACGTGGCTAGGAAGACCTTCTATATTGGCCAGCTTATCATGAAAGGATTCACATCTACATCAAGAGAGGGCATTGTGCCCCTATACTCTTCTCTTATCAGGCCCATAATTGAGTACAATGCCCCATTTGGGATGTACCTTACCCGACACCTGCAGCAGTTAGAAAGACCTCAAAAGTACCTCACCAAGAGGATAAAGGGTCTCAAACATTTGTCATATGCTGCCTGGCTAACGACACCCCAGCTGTATGCAGTCACATACTGCATACTCAGAGGTGATGTATGCCCGATGTGCTAGGCCATGTCCAATACAGAATTAATGGACATGCTCCACCTCAGAAAATACAAATCCATCAGAGCCGCGAGAGCGAAAGATGTCAACCTCAATACATAAATAAATAGGATGTGCTGGAGGGACAGATTCATAACCCAGAGGCTCCCTACACTCTGGAACAGAATCCCACTCCATGTTAGGCAGAGTCCCTCACTGACTCTCTTCAACAGGAATCTTGCCAAGTGGATGGGAGATCATAGATTTACACTGGGGGTCTTCACTGAGTCACGTCTAGACAGAGGCACAGTAAAGTAAACCCTAAATGGGCATAATATTCACATAGCAATGTGTGGCGAAAGCCACACACACTCTGGCTAGGCTTATAAATGCCCTAGGGCAGATAGCCTAGTATGAACCTATGAACCTATGAAGATACAAATTGTACAAGACACTAAGGATAATCACAAGGCTTTCTTAACTGATGGTAGGAACCTTGTTGGGAATTCACAGATATGCTCTGAATTATCAAATATTACAAACAATACACCAAACCCACACACATTGCCAACATCCAACCTGACAGGTTCAGTGAACCCCCCCCCCCAAAATGCCAAATATCTATCCCAGCAGAGTGCTGGCCCCCTGACATTGCAGATGCTGAGGTAACAGCCAGCATCTTCAAAGCAAAACACACAGCATCAATGGTACGAGATGGTGTCCTGAGCTGTGTCCAACATGAACTCCAAGAAGAATGGAATGCCAAATAACACTACTGCTCAATTTCAGCCTTACCACAGGATATGTACCCAAAGAGCAGTGTACAGCAACAGTGGTCCCTCTCCACAAAGGCGGTGCCTGAATGGATACTGCAAACTATCACCCCAGAATCCTGACAAGCTTGGTCTGCAAAGCTATGGAAAGGATCATCATGGACCTCAGAAATAAAGATATTTGGGACCTACAGACACTGGACCCTACCCAGCGTGGCTTTCTTAAGGGCAGATCCTGCCCCTTAAACATGTTTGACTCATTTGAAACAGTTATCAAGGCCATTGATGAGGGGGATGTGGTCCACACAGCCTATCTGGACCTTGCAAAAGCCTTCCATAAAATACCCCACGTGTTCATTATAGATAAGCTCACCAGCTTAAATATAAACCCCTATGTCAGTAGATGGGTTGCAAACAAGCCCAAGGACAGAACTGACATGGTCAGAAATGTTGCAGCCATGTCAGACTACAAACCAGCTACAACTGGCATCCCACAAGGCTCGGTCCTGGGACCTCCCTTGTTTGGTATATATTTCCCATAGGTACAGGCCAACATGGAAGGACTGTGTCTGAACAAGTTTGCAGAGGACTACAAACTGGGCACCATATCTGACCCTCCAGCTGACACAAGCATCCTACAAAAGGGCCACATAGAAACAGACAACTGATGCCAGAGCCATGTCATCAAGCTAATTGCAGAAAAGTGTATAGTCATCCCCTGTGGATAAACAGTAAGTGCCCACCAATTACCACATAGGTGTTAACCCATTAAGTACTTTAGAAGTAATAAGAGACCTGGGGACACAATTTGATAGATATCTTGCATTTGACAACCATGTGGCTGTAGTGGTTACAGAAACATACCATATACCCACCTAATCATGAAGGTAGTCAGATCTAGATCAGGGGAGGTCATCGTGCCTCTTCAGTCATCCTTCATCAGCCTCACAATTGAGTACAATGTCCCCTGTGGGATGTACCTCAGCAGACACCTCCAGCAACTGGAAAGACCCCAAAGGTACCTCACCAGGAGGATCAAAGAGCTCAAACAGATGCCATGTGTTGCCTGATTAAACAAACTGCAGCTCCACACAGTGCCATACTGCCTGCCCAGAGGCAATCTGTGCCTGATGTATAAAGCCATGCCCAAGCTGGAATCAATGAACATGTTGCACCTTGTACAATCTGAATGCCAGTGAGCTATGCACATGAGAGACCTGAACCCCAGCACTGACATACATAGGACATGCTGTAGTGATTGATCCATAACCCAGAAGCTCCCTCCACTCTTGAGTAAACTCCCAGTACAGGTTAGCCAGAGAGTCCCTCATTGACTCTCCTCAAGAGGAATCTTGATGAGTGGATGGGAGATGGTAGGTTTACCCAGGGTATCACTGTTATGTCACGGGTAGACAGAGGCACAGTATACTAACCTTGAAATATGTCATGGCAAAATCCAGTTACAATGTGTGTTGAAGGACAAACACACTCTCTGACTAGCAGTAGAAATGGCCTAGGGCACATCGCTAGTGTTTGTCAATGTCCACCCAAGTTGCGGAATACACTACCAATGTTGGACAAGCCTGGTTTAAGTAGTCCATATCTGAACAAAATGCAACATGGTCATATGTGCACAACTGGCCCTTAACCAGTCTGGTGTGCTCACTATGAATATTTAAAGCAGTGATAGGACTGAAACCCAGGATACTGTCCACCACAGTGAAAGTACTGAACCAGTACACTATACAATATTACAGTGTTTGGTCAGTATGAAAGGATGTTGACAACTGTATGCAAACTATCCCATGGAAACCCTGCAGGCACAGTATAATCCCTGTTGGGTTCAGCCACAAAGCAGTTTGGCAGTAAGTACACAACATGACTCCCAACACACAACTATAAATGTGAAATATTGTTGAAGTTCACACACAACCACAAATGTGGTGAACTGCAGATTTCAACATATGGAAAGCTCACACTGGGCATGCTCGCACACTTTGATAAATGAGACATATGTCAGGCAACAAGCCATGGAAAGCCTGAACTGGGCATGCTCACATACTTAGGCCATGTCTCAGTTTAGCAGTTGGCCACACATATCTGGTATTTGTATGTGTTAATCCAGGAACCAACCACAATACAGCAATCTGCCCAGTGCACACAGTTAAATGACTACAGAGACATAAGTTAAATAGTGGATCTCTCTCATATTCAAACATCTTCCACAGATACGCAAGTTGTTCATAGAAACAGGGAAAGCTATGGCAATAAAGACCTGCAAACAGTTTATCAACAACAAATATTGTGCATCTGAAAATTAAACATATGGGTGTAGAGGTCCATACTAGGCTGTTTGCTCTAGGGAATACAAGCTTAGCCAGAGTGTGCTTGGTGTCTGCTTCCCCAGTACAGTAGGCTACTGTGCCTCTCTAAAGTAGGTCACAGAAGGCACCGTTTAAGGCTAGTGTGCTGTGCCTCTGTCAAGCAGGGACACAGTGGAGATCCCAGGGGTTGAATTTGCAATGTCACATCCATGTGGCTGGTGTTTGCTGGAAGAGGGTTGGTGGGGACTTATAACAGTAATTGGGTGTCAATTACAGACTGAGGGGAGCCTTATCTGCAGTGTCTGGACAATTTCACTGTCAACCCTTTGACGTGATGCGTTTGAGGGAGTGAAGTGTCATGCCAATACTGTTCAGAGACATCTTCCCTCTGTGGGATATTGCTCTGTAATGTATTAGCTCCCTCCTTCTGTTGTACAGCTTATATATGGCTGGTGTACACCAGACAGGTCTCCTGTTGTGGAGGAGTCATGGGTTTATTTGGGATAGCATGATCAATGCAAACCTTCCAGATGCTCATAGAATGCAATTGTCAAGGATTATGCAGAGTGGCCTGTATAATCCCCCAGCATGGGTCCTTTGAAGTCTTCCACCCCAGTCTTCACAAGTGCAAAGTCTGCTTTTGATAAATACTTTGTTTGCAGTGACTTCCTTGCCTGGGGGTGGGGATGGGATATGGATGTCCAGGGAAAGTTGGGTATGGTCAGATATTAACAATGGTGGTCTACCACTGGTGTGGAACATAGAGTCCCCATGTTGCAGATGGTCAGGTCCAATATGTATTCCCCCTTGTGGCTGTGGTGAGTGGTCCTGCGATAGCACATGGATTCACAAATTGTAGTGGCTGTAGGGTGATGTTGTTGAGGCCTAAGTAGTTCCCCCACACAATATACCTGTACCTGATGTTAACCACTGTAATGGTGTATGTGAACACCTTCATATCCTACACTGTTCCCAGGGAAGCAAAGTGTGTGTCCTGGATATGGGAGGGATGGTCTGAACTGGTTGTGTTGTGTGTTACACGTCCTGTGGTCACGAAGCATGGTATAAAACATAACCTGGCAGTGCTGATGTGCATATCTGACCCTGAAGTAGGCGGCTGTTAATGCATATATATGCTATCCCCCTAACTGACAGATAGTAATAGATGTACATACTGCTATATAAATAATGATGTCAGCACCCTATAAATACTGCAGGAGAAGAACAGATATCCAGTAATTCAAATAGCACGCTCTGCTAATGCGTCTCTCTCAAGTGTCATAATATAGTTAGGTAGGGGTTTGAATCATGCTGAGTTTGGGTGAAGGGGAGGGTTAGTGTGTGTGCAATTCTGTGTGAAAGAAATGTCCCTTTTGACAACTAGAAGAACACACTACATGATGCACATTCCTCTTTCTAAACACTGATAATGTCAGCACCCTATAAGTATAGCAGGAGAAGGGAAACCTCCCAGTAATGCGAATAGCGCACTACGCTAATGCATCTCTCTCACGTGTCATAACATAGTTAGGTAGGGGTTTGAATTCTACAAATGCTGTGTGTGTTTGCGTGAGGGGGGTTAGTGTGTGTGCAATTGTGTGTGAAAGAAATGTCCCTTTTGGCAACTAGAACACACTACATGATGCACATTCCTCTTTCTAAACACTGATGATGTCAGCACCCTATAAGTATAGCAGGAGAAGGAAAACCTCCCAGTAATGCGCGTAGCGTGCTCTGCTAATGCGTTTTTCTCAAGTGTCATAACATAGTTACACAGGGGTTTGAATCCTATAAATACCATGTGTGTTTTTGTCACACAGTTTGTCCATGTGTGTGGGGTGTTGCTCTTAATATTGTATGACATAGATTATATCAGTAATGTCAATGCACGCATGAGGTATGTGTGTGCCGCATAGACATATGTACCTGTGACCTTAAATAGTTCCCATGTCTGAAGCCTGCCTCATGTGAATACATGGAATTTGCATTACACAACTTTATGACTGTGGTTTTCTGTGCAGGGGCTGCATTTGGTATGTGAATATACAGTGAGAGTTGTCTATGGTGTCATCTTACCAGCAAGGGATACACTTCTGGTCTGGAGCATATAGTCCACATGTTGGTGATGATCAGGTGCAGCATGTTTTCCCCTCTTGTGGGAGTGGTAACAAGTTGTTCCATAGCAATTGAGTGTATGGATTCTAGGAACCTTACACCTAGGGTGTTGGAGCTACAGTAATGCTCACAGTCTATGTGTGGGTAAATTAAGCTGCCCAATATATTGTTGTTTGGAGACACCTGCAGATATTCATGTATTCTTAATTAGGGTAAGTGGGTTACCTGGGTTTAGGAGGGTGGTCCATAGCAGGCTATGAACTGGAAGTCAGTTTAACCCACTGTTAGTTGCATGTGGATAGTCTGTGATGCGTCACACTGTGGCAACAACCTGGGGGTGTGGGTATAGGTTCATAGGTTCATAGGTTCATACTAGGCTATCTGCCCTAGGGCATTTATAAGCCAAGCCAGAGTGTGTTTGGCTTTTGCCACCCAGTTTAGATTAATGTTGCTATGCCCTTTTCTGAGGTTAGTATACTGTGCCTCTGTCTAACATTGACACAGAAGTGATACCCAGGGTACACCTACAATCCACCATCCACGCATCATGATTCCTCTTGAAGAGAGTCAATGAGGGACTCTGCCTAACCTGGACTGGGATTTTATTCCAGAGTGAAGGGAGCCTCTGGGTTATGAATCTGTCCCTCCAGCATGTCCTATTGATGTCAGTGCTGAGGTTCAAGTCTCTCGAGCGCAAAGCTCGATGGGAGTTTGATTTTCTGAGGTGCAGCATGTCCATTACTTCTGGGTTGGACATGGCATTATACATCTGGCACAGATCACCTCTGAGCAGGCGGTATGCCACTGAGTATGGAGTTATGTTAACCGAGCAGCATATGGCATCTGTTTGAGCCCTTTGATCCTCTTGGTGAGGTACTTTTGTGGTCTTTCCAGTTGCTGCAGGTGTCTGGTAAGGTAAATCCCAAAAGAGGCATTGTACTCAATTATGTTCCTGATGAGGGATGAGTAAAGAGGCACGATGACCTCCCCTGATCTAGATGTGAATCCTGTCATGATTAGGTGGGTTATATAAAATGTTTTTCTAACCACTTTGGCCACGTGGTCATCAAATGAGAGATTGCTATCAACTTCGGTCCCCATGTCCCTAATTACTTCTTCCGTACGTAATGGATTACCACCTATGTGGTCATTTGTGGCCACTTTGTTTTTGCCAAAGGGGATGACTATGCACTTTGTGGCATTTAGCTTGAGGCCATGGCTCTGGCACCAGTTGTCTGTTTCTATGAGGCCCTTTTGGAGGATGGTTGTGTCGGCTGGAGAGTCAATTATAGTGCCCAGTTTGCGGTCATCCGCTAACTTGGTCAGCCACAGTCCTTCCATGTCAGCCTGTACCTCCGAGACATATATACCGAACAGGAGAGGTCCCAGGACTGGGCCTTGTGGGACACCACTTGTAACTGGTTTGGACTCTGACATGGCTCCAGCAATTCTAACCATGTGGGTTCTGTCCTTGAGCCAGTTTGCAACCTATCTAGTGACATAGGGGTGTATATTTAAGCTGGTGAGCTTATCTATAATGCCTGAGTGGGGTATTGTATCGCAGGCTTTTGCGAGGTCCAGGTAGGCTGTGTGGACCACCTTCCCCTTGTCAATGGCCTTGGTGACTGTGTCAAAGAAATCAACCAGGTGTAAGAGGCAGGATCTGCCCTTAAAGTCACACTGGGTAGGATCCAGTGTCTGTAGGTCCCCAATATCTTTATGTATGAGGTCCATGATGATCCTTTCCATAGCTTTGCAGACCAAGCTAGTCAGGCTTATGGGGCGATAGTTTCCAGGATCCGTTGAGGCACCACCTTTGTGGAGAGGGACCACTGTTCCTGTACACCACTCTTTGGGTACATAACCTGTGGTAAGGATGAGATTGAACAGTAGTTTTATGTTTGGGTTTAGCTCATCTTGGAGTTCATGTAGGATGCAGCCCGGGACACCGTCTGGTCCCATTGATGCTGTGTTATTTGCTTTGGAGAGGGCGGCTCTTACCTGAGCATCTGAGATGTCAGAGGGGGAGCACTCTGCTGGGATAGATATTTGCCCTTCTGGTGGGGAGGGGGGGAGAAGTTTGCACTGAACCTGTCAGCTAGGATGTTGGCAATGTCTGTGGGTTCAGTGTAGTCTTTTGTCATTTTGGACTAATTCTGAGCATATATGGGAATTCCCACCCAGGTTCCTAACATAACTGAAGAAAGCCTTGTGATTACCCTTAGTGTCCTGTGCATTTCATCTCTCAAAGCTGTCCTTAGATGATTTTATGAGTGCCCGTAATATTTTGCTAACACTGAACAGAGATGCCTCCCCTTTTTGGGGTTTTTCTCTATCATGTAGTAGCTTCCTCCTACTATTGTATAGTTTGGTTATGGCTGTGGTCCACCAGACAGGACGTCTGCCTTAGTAGGATTGGGTCTTGTTTTTATTTGGGATTGCATGATCCATGCATTCCTGAAGGTGTTCATAGAATGCATTTATAAAGGATTCTGTGGTCTGGGACGTATTTTCCACAGGCCCGGGGGCTTTGAAGGATTCCACCTCAGTTTTGAGGGGTGTGGAATTTGCTGTAGAGAAGTTTTACACTGTGGTTTTGTGGGCAGGGGGTGGGGTTGGGATGTGAATATCCAGTGAGATTAGTTTATGGTCTGATCTTACCAGTGAGGGGTACACTTCTGGTCTGGAGCATAGAGTCCCCATGTTGGTGATGAACAGGTCCTGTATGTTTCCCCTCTTGTGGGAGTGGTAACAAGTTGTTCCATAGCATTTGAGTGTATAAATGCTAGGAACCTTTGAGCTAGGGTGTTGGAGCTAGAGTAATGCTCCCAGTCTATGTTTGGGTAGTTGCAGTCCACCAATATAATGGTGTTTGGAGAGACCTTCATATTTCCAGTGTTCTCAGGAAGGCCAAGTGGGGTTCCTGGGTTTGGGAGGGTGGTGTGTGCCAGGCTATGAACTGGAAGGCAGTTTTACCCACTGTTAGTTGCACATGGATAGTCTCTGATGCTTTGTGCTGTGCCACCAACCTGGAGGTGTGTGTATCTTTGATGAATATTGATACTCCCCCTCCTGTTCTGTTTCGGTGCAAGTTTTGGGGCCGACAAGCATGGTATGAGGTATAACCTGGCAGTGCTGGAGTGCTTTTGGGAGCCTTGAACCAGGATTCTGTTACTGCACAGATATTGATGTTCTCCATGCTAAGGACAGATTCCAGTGCATGCATCTTGAGGTTTACACTGCTGGCGTTGAGTAGCATTACTATTAGTTTCCTATCCCTTGTGATACCTATGGAGGTGGCTTTGTCTTTTGAGCCTTGCCTAAAAAAGGCACTATGGGGGTAGCAAGAGCCTTTGCCAATATCCGAAAGCCCATGGGTGACAGGTGCAAGCCGTCCCTAGCAAACCATCGTGGCTTGTCGAGCATGTCATCCCAGGCTGACAGGCATTCGATCCCCTTTGAATGACACCAAAACTTAAGACAATTGTTGAAATTGATCTTGTCTTCATATTGTGGCATCATTCTTGGTGAGGGTAAGATGCTACTCAAGGTCAGGGTCATACCAGCCTGGGCCACATGCTCAGAGAGCTCCTCTATGTCTCTTATCATGTAGTCCAGGGAGGTACGTCTCAGGTCATTCACACTGGCATGGACACTGACTGAGTCATATTTGTACATGCCTTGGAGTGACCTGTGTGCTTGTGTTATGTGGCGGATCATAGCGCCCGACAGGCATCTCACCGTTACTTTCTCCTTGTTCAGCTTGGTGAGCGGGATGTCAGTGTACCTGACGACAGAGGCACCTATTACAAGTGTATCAGGTGTGTTGTTTAGCCTTAAGGGCTGTGACTGTTTGGCACACTGGCTTTGTGAGCTATGTGTTGCACGTGTTCTGTTCTGGGGTAGTGGTTGCTTGTGTGTCTGCTTTGGAGGTGTCTGCTGCTTAGGCAGAATTTTATTTAGAGACTCCGAGTATGTTTTCATGTGTTTATGTGTTTGGATTGCTGTCGTGGTAGGTCTATGTAAGACTGGAATTGTAGTGACTGTGGTTTCCTTCTCCTCCTGACAGGTTTTGCCAGTACTGAGTTGAGAGAGCTTAGCCTGCAGTTTGGCTATATGGTTGCATCTCTCACATGTGTTGGAATTTGTTGGGAGGAGGAGAGGGTTGTCTGTGTACATGAGGCAGTTGTAACATTGCCTCTAGATTCCCAGATTCACCAGCTGGACCAGAGAGGAGATTGACAACTGACCTTTGGACATGCTAGAATAGTACTGGGAGTTCCTTTATAATTAACAACAAAAAGGGCCAATGGGGAACAAGGTACTCAAGGTGAGTTTGTGAGGGTGTAGTGCTTTTAATTTGTTAGTGCTGGCATATATAAATGCTTTAGTGAACAAGTGCCAGGTAACTCAAATGCAATGTGTTACAGGTAACTTAAATGCAAAAATGACAAACAGTAACTTTCTGTCAAGTGAAACAAGGAAATACATACAGTAAGCAATGCAGATGTCACTAGGGATCCACAGAGGTGCTGTAAAGCTGCATTTCAGGTGGAATTAGTGTTTCAGGGAAATAACAAGCAAACAAGCATACAAACAAAGCTACATTCAGCAGGCCTGGATCTAGTCTATGCTACAGCAAACAAGGTGTACCAATTTCAGTAAGAAACAGTTCAAATATGCAGGCACTATAAGCCTTTAGCCAGAAATTCCCAGCTCAGACGGGCAGAGTCCAGCCTCTCCTCCCACAAGAGTGCAGACCATGAACCTTCGTAATGTAAAATAACTGGCCTGAAGCCCAAGTGCTTAAACCAGAACTAATACACATTTAAAATAACAGACACTGAGCCCTCAATCAGCAGTTCCCAACTTAGTAGGATGTATGCTACCTGTTCTGCCACCACAGTATCCTTGACATTTAATGAGACTCACCTCCTGTCATAGTTAGTTCTGTGTTTTGGGGCTGTCAAGCATGGTATGAGGTGTAACCTGGTAGTGCTAGGGTGCTCTTGGGAGTCTTGAACCTGTTGTCTATTACTGCATAGATATCAACATTCTCCATGCAGAGTAGAGTTTGGACTGCATGCATCTTGCGGTTTACATGTCCATCATTGAGTATCATTACTTCCATTTTCTTATCCCCTGTGCTACCTATGTAGGTGGCCTTCTGTTTACAGCCTTACCACCAGAATGCAAAGATGTGCAGACATTACACTATGGTAATTAATAGGGGTGTACCAAACAATACAATGACAATCATACTGTTAATGCATCAGGCATGCTGGGATATACCCACAATGATATCATTACACTGTACTGTTGACAACATGATAATATTACTACACTTCTATGTAGTCACCCTGTGCATCAGCACCATGTTAACTGGTTCCTGCATCGATGTTACAGATTGCAGGAGGTGCACAGTTTCATCATATGCACAGGGTGTATACTTGGTATGCCTGAGTCTGCCACTGATACAACCAATCGACATGTATGTGTGTGTGTGTTAGTGAGGGACAACTTTACAAAATGGGGTAATGTTGATGCAGTGTGTGCATGTATGTGTTAGCCCTAGGTGTTAGCATTATGCATGTGTGTATGCATGCACACAGTTCCACCTCGTGGCTGCCATATATGGGTGTTTGTGGACAGCCACAGACTGTACCTGCCAGGTCATACAGATCACTGTCTCTGGCCACGGACACGGTACCTGTGCCTGGCAGGGGTGCTATGGACAGTATCAGGTACTAAGCCAGACTGGGTACTGTCATCAGAAGCAGTTGGTTGATGACTGGAGACATGTCCCTGCTGGGACTGTCCAGAGCCACGTGGTCTCATAGGGTGGTCTGATGACAGCACAGACCCAGCATTGCTGGGGCAGGTGCTGGCACTATGGGAGTGGCCGCGGGTTTGTTGTCGTCCGTGACGACTGCCAGCTGCTGCTGTTGCTGGTATACATCCACGTCGATGCCTCAACCGTTCTGCATTGCCCTGGCTCATGGACATGTAGTTGTGGAACAGATCTAATGTGTCCCCCCAACGTCTGTCAATGACCTCGGTGAAATTACGGATGGCAGCTGCAACGTCACGCATAGTGTCATTCATAGCAGTGTGATGTGCTCTCCGCTCCCTCAGACCCTGTCTGGTATACCGTTCCATACGTGACTGTGCCTGCATTACAGCCCAGGACATAGCTAAGGTTGAAAGACCTCTGTGGGCATGTCTGACAGGGGCAGTACAACCACGGATGCTCCCACGAGAACCCCTGGACATCTGTCTGTGTGGTACCATGTCAGGACTCTGGCCATGGCTGCTGTAAGGGGATGCATGTGCCACTGATACCACATTACCCTGGTCAATGCCCACTGTATGCTGTCCATCACCTAGGGACATTGGTGACAATGGATGTATTGGCAGGATGACTGTGCGCATTGATGGAGTTGACAGCTGTGTACTGTCGATTGGCTGACCAACAACGGACCCTGGCACACCTCCCTGTGCCATTACACAGGTATCATCATTATCACTATCCCCAGCAGCGGATTCAGGTTCCCTGCTGCACACCTCCAGAGCAACACCAGAACCTGTGAGAGGAAGACAGGAAACACAGTTTACAATGTGTACACAATGTTACCACAGATGCACACGGGCACATGCACACATGGGCACATGCACACATGCACACATGCACACATGCACACATGTGCACATGCACACATGCACACATGCACACTCCTCAGTACATGAGATACAAACACACAGACACAAACACACCTGCAATCAAACACATAGCAATACCGTTTGAGGGTATTATTACTATTATTATCATTAGTATTAAAGGTATTGTTATTACACACTCACCAGCATGGATTGGCTGCCTTGCTGTTACACCAGAGGGACCTGCACAAATAAGACATTTATTGTCAGTGGGCACAACTGTGCCATTGATACTGTGAGTATGATACAGTTCAGTAGTACAACAGTTGGCTTTCACAGGTCTACTGCTGATATTGAGAATATCACTCTTGCACAATAATTACCAGGATAACAGCTGCAAACACAGTACACACCTCACACATGCATAAACTACCAGTGTAGAGAACAGTCAACTATAGATATGGCATGTTACCTGCACACTCCAAGTCCTCATGCTGGGTGGCTCCAGCCTCCATCATTACACATGTGTGCGGATGTTGTTGTTGGGCTGGAGCCACAACACTTAGGAGGAGCCCCTCCAGTCTGGTGAGGGGGGTGTATAGCCATCCCACCACCTGTGGCAAGCTGTTGCCTGTGGATATCAGATGCACGCTGATGGACATTTCTAATTAAATCACTGCAGTGATGGCGTACCTGCTCATATGTCCGGTTATGCATGCCTATGTCATTTACCCGATGGACAAGGTCTTGCCACAGTGCAGCCCTCTCCTGCTGGTTCTGGCTGGTGCAGGAAAAGAGTGTGGCAAAATCCCGCACCAGGCTCTGGTGTATCTCCTCTTCCTCTGCAGCAGAGTACGTGGGGTTGCGCTGGTGCACCATCGCCCTGGAAGAAAAAGAAAAATATGTGAGCAAGTGATATGGCACACATAATACTCTACTGTAGTGATATCACTGAACTGCCATATATAGCATCTGTCTGTCTATTGGGGGATACACATGTAAATGACCACATATCAATGCTCATTCCACCTCACATAGTTGGTATTGCAATGAGTACATGTGTGTGTGCATTGTGTCATAGGCAGGTAATATGCTATTGGCCCTGGGCCTACAGCAGCATACTGTTATGCTACCCTGCCCCTTGGGACACATGTAATGTGATTGTACTTGCTTCTGTCAAACAGTTACACAGGGTGACTCATATGGCATATTACCTATCTGCATAACATTCAACAGGGGTATGTCTGACATCTACTAATGGGGAGCCTTGCTTCTTAATGCTGGGTGGTTTACTCCAGGGTATGGCTTATTTGTGGGTAGGAACCTGTACCTCCACCATGTGCTCTTTACTGCGGTGCCAAGGATGACAGACATAGGTCATTTAGGCTGGGGTATTGTGAGGTGTTACCATGGTTGTTGGACAACTGTTATGGGTGTGACTTAACTATGTATATCCAGCAGTGGTAACCTCTGTGTAGGTAGTATGAGAGGCACTCTATCTGTGGTTTTGTCAGTCATTCTGCATAGGTAATGTGTTTGAGGGCATTATCACTGTTTGTTAGGTATGACTGTGTCCTTCTCCCTTTCTGTAGTTGTCATGGGAGGTACATACCGTGTAGGACATTGTGAGGTGTAGAGGGGTACAGTGACCTACATTTCCCTAGCTGACACACCATTTCTGCTGACACATACCATGTACAGGTATTACAAGACTAGTGTGTCACTGTGAATATCAAAGGGGAGGCTATTGTACACTTGCTTCCCATGTTCCCTCCTGACACATCCAGTAGTAGGCAGGCAACCACATACGTGGTGGTTAATGGTGTAAGTGTTTTGGAATGGGGTATGGTACTCCAGTATCCACACTGGTGTTCAGTCCATGCCTTTGTCACCAGGCACCTGTTGCAATACATCTGCGCACATGTGCCTCTCTCAGTATATATATATATATATATATATATATATATATATAGAGAGAGAGAGAGAGAGAGATATATTCATATACATACATATCTGTAGACATTCATATCTGTCTGTATATGTGTATGTATCTATATATATCTATATATGTATGTGTCTATTACATATATGTATATACATATTCTATCTATCTATCTATCTATCTATCTATCTATCTATCTATCTATATGTCTATCTATTTCTACATCCCTCTCTATCTATGTATACATATATGCATATTATATATAGATACATATATAAATATACATACATATACATATAATATATATATATATATATATATATATATATATATATATATATATATATATATATATATATATATATATATATATATACCTTTTTATTTACACATACGAATACACACACTAACATACTGCTAAACATACATTACTGTGCAACCTACATTGTACGTTGCACTACAACCTACATTGATATGTGCACATAGCAACCTTCACATACATATGTATGTCCAGCCTTCAAAAAAAACTGAAACCAGATAGTGGGGAGACCGCAACCACAAGGAAATTTATTGTATATTTGTATGTACCTTTGCATTGGTTAAAAGAAACTTGAGTCACCGTCTCATGTTCTAAAATGTTTTTTATATTCCTGCCTTTGCGGAAAACAGTCTTCATAGTTTTCCCCTTCAGATTAGTAAGGTCGGTAATATCACTAAAATGGCCCCACTCTTGCTCTACTATTTTTCTAATAGTGCCTGAATTAGCACTGTAGTCCATGACAAATACCATATTGTAGCCCCCACCCAATTCCTGGGCGTCATTGGAAAGTAGGGTAGTAGACAGGCTACCCATCCCTAAAACAGGCCAATATTTGATATCCCTCCCTGCTTTAACTTCATTACAAGTTTTTTCAATAAATTCTAAAGGGTATTCCCTCTCCTGAAATAACTTTGTAAGCACCAAACATTTATGTGTAAAGTCAGAAAAATCAGAAGTCATCCTTGAAGCTCAAACAAACTGTCCCTTAACTATCCCCCTTTTTTGAAAATTGGGATGTGAGCTAGTATATCTAAGATAACTGTTGGAAAAAGTGGGTTTTCTAAAAATAGTTGATTGAAAACCCCCCACTTGGGCTTTCAGTGTAATATCCAAATAATTCACCTGTTTCTTGGAAGTTTGGTATGTAAATTTCAAAAATTCCGTACTGGAATTTAAATACTTGATAAATTCTTCCAGTAAATTCATTGGCCCTGTCCAAAAAATACAAATGTCATCCAAGAATCTTGAATAGAAAGTCCAGTATTGACTATATACACTGTTGAAAACATATTGATTTTCCCAAACTGATAACACTATGTCAGCATAGGTGGGGGTGCAATTGGCCCCCATTGCCACCCCAGAAATCTGTTGAAAATGTTCCCCTGAAAAATATAAAAAGTTGTTGTTAAGAACTATTTCCATTAATTCCATGACCAAAAAAATATCATTCTCACTGGCCCCTTTGTTTTTCCTAAGGGCTACCTCTAACCAGGTTAAGCCTTGGTCATGCAGAATCACAGAAAAAAGATCCACAATGTCAATAGTTAAAAAAACAAATCAGGGGAGTATAAATCTGATGTAATTTTGGCCAAAAATTCCCAAGAGTCTTTGAGCAAATGGTTTTCCTTCCCCCAAAGATGTTTTAATTTCATATCTACAAATTTAGATATAGGGGATATCTTGGAACCCTGTGCAGCAACTATAGGTCTAAGGGGGGGATCTTGGATGTCTTTGTGTACCTTGGGTATCCCAAATATAGAGGGAACCCTGGGGGTTGTGTTCTCAAGATAAGAATATACCCCATAATCAATAATACCTTGATCAAATAGATCCTTGATGGCCAAATCTATCTTTTTATAAGAGATATTAATCTCATTAATAGAGACTGGCCTATATCTAGATTCGTTGTATAAGATATCATTCATTTTCCCCTCATATACTATTTTGTCCATAAGTACTATTCCCCCACCCTTGTCAGGTTCCATGACCCTAACATTGGAATTGTGGCTAAGTTGATTGAGTAATTCAATTTCAGCTGTTTGTAAATTAGGGCTATGTACGTGGTGTCTGTGGACTTGTCTAATTTTCTTTTCCATCCTAGTTTCCAAGTTTTTTAACTGAGGATGTATGGGAGGGTTATATATACTAGGCTTGTGTGGAACATTGTTGTTCGGTTCAAAATTCTGATTCCCCAATAAGTTTTCTAAATTCAATTTTCGAACAAATATTTTTAAATCTAAAATGGTTTTAGTGATATCACAATTTTTTTGAGGAATAAATTTAAAACCCTTTGTGAATAAGTAAAAAAATGTATCCAAAACATGTAATTCACTGTAACTGTAAATACAAAAACCTTCTTTGTTAGAAAACACATGTTGGTTCCTACAAATTTCAGTAGTAATAGGGGTCCCACAAGTTACCATCTCTGATTCTTGTTCCTGCTGTACCCCCCTCCCCCACTGAAGGGATGAGGACCCTGTTGAAAAGAATTAGGGCCTAAGTTGTTGCGTTGATTACGTATTCTCTCTGAACGCCTGGGTAAACTTTCATTATCAACAAAATGTTCATTATCTATTTCAGCTCCCCTTGCTTCATAATTCCTGTCTTCAGGGAACACGTTCTGATAAGATGTAGATTTCCCTCCCCCTTCTTGGTTGTATTTAACCCGTATGGCAGGTGGTGCTGGATATTGCTGCTCCTTCTCATATTCTTTAATGTCACGCTGTAGTTTTTTATGTTTTCTAATAGAAATTTCCTCACATTGTTTATCAATATAAACTCTAATATCGTAGTATTTTTTCTTTTCTTGTTCTACGCTAAACATTAAATCATTTACAATTAAATTATTGTATTGTTCAATCTCCCCATGAAGCCTGACAATATCTTTTTCGTTGTTTTTAATTATGGCCTGAACTATTTCCAGGCCACAGTTGTCAAAGGCTTTAATAAGATCCTGGTGGAATTCACTACCTAAAATGACATTGTTGGGATACTTGTAAGTCCGTAGCCTCTTAGGTACTAAGCGCTTCTTAAGACATTCATTAAGGTACATATTGTCAAGGTGCAAACATTTGTACCTGTATAGGGCTGTCCTTAAGAGTTCAATAGTCTTGTTGTAAGTGCGGTGATTGTCAGAGGAAATAGGTCCCTTGGTATAGTGATTGAAATCCGGTTTAGACTGCAAACAATCTCAAAAGGTAGATGGTATATCCTCTGTTGTTTCTTTCCTCATAGAACCATTTTCCGTACCTGTTTGCTGAGAACGTAAAATGTTCGGAGTCCGTTGAAAATCTGTAGAACCATCTGAGCCACCGGGGTCAGAACCCTGGACTGCACCATTACCAACAAAATTAGTAGGTGAAACATGTGGTGACCCAAAATTGTGGTTAGTTGAAACTCCTTTGCCAGCTACAAATGATAGAAGTCCTTGGCTCAAAGGAGTCAAAAGTTCAATAAGCTGAGTAAGCTGACCAGCTAGCTTTCAAAATTCACCCACTTTGGTTCCTAATGGATGTTCCGAGGATGGTGTGGATTTGGTCTCTCCCAAATGAGGCTCCATATGAAAAACCAAGAAACAACAACGGAGACTCTACTGGTGATAAGAAACTCACAAAAAAACGAAATCAGATAGCGGGGAGACCCCAACCACAAGGAAATTTATTGTATATTTGCATGTACCTTTGCGTTGGTTAAAAGAAACTTGAATCACCATCTCATGTTCTAAAATGTTTTTTATATGTCCAGCCTTCACTAACAGTTGCAGTATGTCCCCTGCCCTATGCACATCTTCATATATATATAGATACAGACTGCTAACACATATGGAGGGTTCACAGTATGTACACTATTACATTATTAGTTTACATTACCTTTGTTTGTCACTGCTGTTTGTGATGGCTTGCTGCTTGGTGGCCTGCTGCTGGTTAGCTTGCTGTTTTGTATTGTTTTATTTTTGGTGGCTGCCTCTGTGTCTCTTTTTCTGTTTTTTTTTTTTTTTCTCTCTCTCTCTCTCTCTCTCTGTCTCTCCCTCCGGATGTTGCAATGAAAGTATTGCATGTGTGGACTGGGAGTACAGGCTGCTTTTGTAGTTATATGCACATGTGCATGTGATGGCCTCTGCACCAATTGTTAGCCAGCATTTACTAATTGCATGCAGCCTGCTGTGTGGTAATTGCAGTTCTCACTGTGATTTCAGGACAGTGCTATAAAATGTTAGGTTAGGTAGGCGTAGCCCTTTCATATTTTTAAGGTGGGGACCATGCTGGTATGCTGTGGACACTGTTCTGTGAGTGTAAAGGTTGGTATGTCTCTCATATTTCAGGCTGTGTTGTAGGCACTGAAATGCATGTTGTACTGACACCTGACTATTGCTTCCTCCAGTTTATTCTTCTCAGTGTGTATGTTAACTGACACCTAATAATACTAATACTGTTTAAATGGGAGTATGTGCTTTCCTGTGGGACTTGTGGAGTAACTGGTATACAGCAGTGGCTCTTGCAATTTGTTGCTATGGCTTCACTATTTGGCCTTTACATTCACTCCTTGAATGCCTGCTAGGTGTCTTTACTGGAATGTGTTGCTATGGCTTTCCTATTTTCCATTTACATTCACTCCTTGTAATGCTTGCTATATTTCTTTCAGCAGCAATTCCTTATATGTTTGTTGTGGTTTGGTGGTACTGCATGCAGTCTGGTCTGGTCAAGGTGTGGGGCTTGACACCTACAAGGGTATTTTATTTTGCTGCTGAGCAGTAGTGGGGCCTTGTACTTTGTACTAACAGTTATGGATAGCAGGCACATGCAGCACTTGTAAACTGCTATACTGTCCTTATTTTATTAGTTGGATAACTCCTTTGATATTTGTGGGTTGTACACCTACATGTGGGTGTGCTTGTGGAAGCTATTCTACAGCTATTCACAGAGTGTGTGACAGCAGACAGAATGATATGCCTGTGAGTTTGTGACACTTGCAGGCCTCAGATACTGTCAGGTGTATCTTTTATCAGCCTCAGGGAATGGTACATATCAGTAGGATACACCCGGGATATATTTCAGATATTCTGCAGTTGTGACTGTGGGGTATTTTGAGCATATGTATTACTACACCATTTCTGACATGCAAGTAGTGCATACTTTCAGTAATTGACAGTTACCATTACGTGGGATAAAACACCTTTCTGCCTACAGTTAGTACATTTTGCAGGGAGTCAGTGGGGCACAGTTAACATTTGTTTTCAAATCAGGGACATCCCTGTAAATCAGTCACAGTTGCAAGGTCTGGCCTCTTACCTATTCAAATATGGCAGTGTTTATCCTGCTCTGATAGTGTGTGTGGTTTGCAAGGTGCTTCTGTCACATTATTACCTACTAGCTACCGACTAGCATGGCTGTTTCTCTTCTCACACTAATGTTATACAAATCCACAAGAATTGCCAGTAAAGATACAAGAAAAGCTTTGTGTAATAGCCTTCCTATATTCCCTTTACATTCAGTCCTACTATTTCATGATATATTGCTTTCAGCGCAAAGTTTGTGTATATCAGTCATGGCTTAGTGGTAAGTCATGCAGACTAGTGTTTCTAAGGTCCTGGGTTCGAGACTGACAGAGGAATTTTATTTTGCTGCTGAGCAGACTACAGGCCTTGTCATTCAGAGTGACTAAGGCACTTTTAAGCAGTTGTAAGCAGGTTAGCGCTGGTTTGCGTGGAGCTCACGCATGTGCAGTGCCACTTAGCTTTGCGCACACACGCTTAGCTAAGCGCACACAAGCGCACACCTGCTTACTACTGCTTAAACGTGCTTACTCTCGTGCACACCCACGCTAATTTCTTTGAAAGAAAAGAAAATGAGGAGTTAGGACAGTGGTGAAAAAGGGGGCACAAAGAGGGTAGGACAGTAGGAAAACAAGCTCAGGATTTGCAGGAAGGATGTAGGAAAGGCCCATAGCTGCCCATTTCTTTATCAGCAACAGCTGTGCATATGTGTGTAATTTTGTGTGAAATTTGAAACCTTCCACCCCTGAGAGAGGGGTGAGGACAACAAAATATGTTGTACAGCCAATTGTAATTACCAGTTCACATGTCCAGCAGACATGTCTGCAAAATGGGCAGCTATGTATGGGGCGTAATTTTTTTGCTGGAACAGAGTGCCCATTTTTTATTTTTTTTTCAGGTGAGAGTGGAATGTGAGGTACAGGAAGTAGGTATATTTGGGGAGGTAGGTAGGGGAGGTTAACAGACAAGACAAACAAGACACCTACAGGGGCGGAGTATGACACATGTGGGGGGGAAACACAATTGACAGGGACAGATGTTTGGATATCGCGAGCCCATGAGCCCACAGATGGCAACAGTGGAACTGAGATCCCCACCCATGGGCAGTTGCCACTGTGCCTTCACAGCCCAGGACAGGGCTGTGCTGGAGGCTGTGTAGGATGGGCAGCAGGCACACCCGTGAGTTGCGCCACCCGAGCCTCAAGCTGGCGTAGGGGTTCAAGCACAGAATGCCTGATCTCGCTACGCACCACAGACCAGACACTTTGGAGGGTGAGTGGACGGTCTCCTCCGGCCACGCTTGCAGAGGGGGGACGAGCCCCATCCCCTGCAGCGCTTCCACCCGAAGGTGGCACAGGGCCACCGGAGGAGTTTCCGGCATGGGCACTAGTGCCAGGTGCACTCGCCAGCTGAGGTGGGAGAGGTGGGTCCGCTGGAACCCGCCTTCCCTGTTGTCCTATGTTTAGAAATATTTTATGACATTTTGGGTTAGTAACAAACAATACCATTCAAAATTAGTTGTAACAGCATGCATCAGTATTCCCATTAACCAAACACCCATGAATTCCAAACACTGAACAGCAAGCATAACACATGCATATTTTGAACAACAGTACACAATCCAACAGCATGCAGGGTTGATTGATGGCAACAGGCCATCAGGTTTGGATATGTGAACAGGGCACATGCAGCAACATACATGCAAATATGTTTGAACCAACAGGACAAATGTCCATAGGAATTAATTGTGAATACACATACCCAGTTTGTTGTGGAATGGCATTATTTGTGAATATAGGGTAGGGTGAAGAAATATTTCATTAACAACTTCAACTACCTATACATATGCTGTACATCTCTAGTAGCTGCAGATATATATACCCTACAGGTCTTAGTACAGTTTCCTATATGTAACCTTAGGAATGTTGGTGATGGGACTGTTACTGCTACATTAATATACATTGCATTTTTATTCATACACGTTCATATCTGGCTGTGTTCAGGTACAGCATCCTGCTACATTTCATTTATATGGCTCTAGACAACTGTGGATGTTCATTATTTCATACAACCATACTATCTCCATATTGCAAGGGTACAGCAACATATCCAAATTGTGGGACAGACACATTCCAGCTTCAGTACTTTATTTCAAACATTTCACTGTTTGGTTGTGGCTGTCTGATTCATTTCATTATGTACTGACTGCAGTATACTTTATTCAGAAGTTATAACAGCTTTCTTGGTCGATTCATACCTCTTTCTCACACTCTCACTTGTTTTATTTTTACAATTCAAGATGGTACTTTATTCTAGGCGTTATTAACATGTCATACTTGGTTACAACAATCCTTTCCAACAGACTCACTTGTTTCATATGGCAGATTTTCAAAGGGGATGTATTTGACACGTGTCTATTGTCTTTAGCTTGTTTACCACTAATTTTTAGGCTGCAGCAGGTTATCTGATATTACAATACAGGTGGGAAATCTCTATTTCAGATTTGTTTAATTTTTATTTCTGGATTACAGGCTGCATCACTTATCTAATCATACAGTACTAGCAGAATCTTTCTTCTAGTGTTATTTGAACTTTATTAATATGTAACCACACTGAACTCTTTTACAAGCTGTCTCACTTATATTGTATAACAATTACAGAAATATAATTACTAACCTGCCTGGTGGTGCAACCGCTCCAGCCTATCACCATAGGCTTGCCAATTCACAGAACGCACACCTGCAGCTGTAATATAAATGAAGTAATATTGGAACATACATCTCCATAATATCAGCTAGGATAATTCCTTACATACATAATTACATGGATACTTAGTAGTGGGGCGTTGGGCATTTGCCGGGCCTCCTGGATCCAACGGTTCAGTTGGTCCTGCTTTCGTCTCTTCAGGTCCGCATGGTGGTGACGGACCTGTTCACCAGTCCTTGGTATGCCTGTGGCACTGGTGAGATCATGTGCCAACCGGTTCCACGCCTCTGCCTTGTAAGCGCCCCACAGAATCTGGCCCTACATGAGCTGAGCCTCATGATCATGGACTAGGAGCCAAACCATGTATTTGGACTCCTCAACACCCCACCTCTGTGCTCGGAAGCGACTACCCTCTCCTACACCTGCCATCCTGACTGCAAATAGGTTCCACAATCAGTTATGCTGTGTATTCCCGCCTATGGGGCTTATATATGCCGTTTTTCCCACACTTATCTGTGATTGGCCATTTTGGAATTGTATCAGCTTAAAAAAACCTGCTTTGTCATGCTTCTATTTCCATTCATTCCTATATATATGCTAATACTGCATTTTTCAGTACAGCTGTCATGGCTTAGTGGTTCAGTACTTTGACTATGATGCACAGTATCCTGGGTTCGAGCCTGGGCATTGCTTTTTTTATTTTACTACTGTCTAGACAGGCTAGGAGGTGTGTCTGTTTAAAGGCGTCTTTGATACAGGTTGCTCAATGTTGCCCGCCGATAAGCCGGTTGGCGCACTGCGCAGCTCCGCGCAAACGGGTTATGCTGGTTAACGCATTATTTGGCTATGAGCACACATATTCCGCTGTGAGAAATGTTGTGCAACTACGGGCACACAGTTTCAGCGTGTTAAAGCACTGCTCAACTCCGGGCACTCATATTACACAAGTTAAACCACTGGTCACCTACGGGCAATCATACTCAGCTTGTTAGAGCGCTGCTCAGCTATGGGCACTTATAAAATATTTTTTTTTTATTGTGTCAGATTTCTTCATAAAAACACGGCCCATTTCATTACATTTTACTTAAATTATAGTTTTATATATATATATATATATATATATATATATATATATATATATATATATATATATATATATATATACATATATGTCAGGGGATTGTTTCATGCTTATTTCACTAAAAATAAAAAATTATGTTGTTGGGGCTCGAACCGTGATTACCTCCTCTTTGGCCGATGTCTCTACCGCTACGCTATTGCTACTTGGCTTATTTTGCATATTTAGATCTTATATGCTTTTTCAATGACTGCTAACTGTGGCTGAACGAAGGGCACACCCGCGCAAATGAGCACAATTACGGGCAAACATTTTTGAAATTATAAAACAAAATTAAACTGTTCATTTTTACATTTTACATTTCAGTTGGGTTTATAGTCTGTGGGGGCATGTGTGCTGTTGTGTTTCTTGACATTTCCGCGGACTCGCTCGTGGGAGTTTCCTTTCGGGACTGTGATTCTTCTGGGGGTGTGTTCCTTTGCAGGACTCGCCATGCGGACACGCCCCCTACTTTGCTACATGGACCGTGTTAGCCTAGGGTGTGATTCAGCATGCCATCATGAATATGCATTGTATGCTGACATCACCCCATTTAACTGCAGCCTCCGTGTAAGACTTGCTAACTCTTACACGGAGGCTTCGTGAATCCTGCCCATTATCTTTTCTGTCCCCATTTAATACTTTATATATCTACAGGATTTCATTAAAACATTTGCAAATTGTATATAGTTTTGTACATTTCAATGCTTTATAACATTCTTATTGAAACAATGGAGCAGGTTTATATACAATAGTTACACCTCTACTCTATAGGTAGACCTCAAGTGAATTTTCTTGAGACTTTCCAGTGAAATGTATCTTGTGATTAGAATGATTCTTTTAGGTAGATTAGCCACTTCATCATCTCGATAGACTTTGCATTTTAGTAACAGGTGCATGCCATACCTGATGTCAGGTTCTGAAAGAATCTTGCAATGGTCAACTTTGTACCCACATAAGACACTTCTACTATTCCCACTTAAAAATGAATTACTTGAATAGTGAACCCTGCCTTTTTTACTTGCTCTCACCATCTCCCTAATATGCAGAATCTGTTGTTTTCAGGACTAAAAAGTAGATGTCAATATCATGTAAATAAGCAACAGCCCAATCTCCAGCTCCTGCTAGGATGTAATCTACCAACCTCTGTAAAGTTCCCGAGACATCTGTAATACCAATGGGCAGTTTTGTGGAATCTTATAATCTGAAATGGTTCAAAAAACCTGGCCTTGCTAAATATGTCAAGGTTATCTGCCAATAGCCCTTAGGTAGTTGTAGTAACATATTTAGCTCCACCTAACTACTGTAAGGCTTCATCAGACCATGTCATGGGTTACATCTGACTTTCTGTGACTACTCAGTTTCCTATCTTCTACACAGAACCTGGTACTTCCATCTTTCTTTGATAGCAACATTATTAGTGAGGCAGAGGTACTTTTATAATATTTTATTACCCCCAGATCCAAGATCTCATACATGTCCTACAACGTGCTTTGTGTGATTTACTAAGGCATCCTTTAAGAAACCATATATTGTAATTTTAGGTCTCTCTGTGCACATGCAGGTCCACTAAGTGTGTGCACCCTGAGTTAACAGTAAACATGCTCCTGAACTACAGTAACACTACTGGGATTTCCTGAACCTGGATAGGGTGCTAAAATCAATTTCCTCCCTCCACTGAAGTATTGGTCGGAATATCATTAAGTAGATCTACTGCAGGGCCACCCCCTCTGATTCTTCCTAGAACCTTCTGCAGATACTGAGCACCAATGTTTAGCTACCATGGTAAGGCTTTGCCATGTTAACATAATGGAATTTGTGTTTCTGTCTTCTGCCTGAAAACACCATGTAGTTCACATCACTTAGTCTCAAAATGGTGAAAAGATACTATTGTGCTGTTTAATTCTAATTCTGATGAACAGGAATTAAGAAAAACATGTTCTGACCAATAGGATATTCTCTCTCTTTTGCCTTTTTTGTCATACTAGATCTTTTTCTGGTGGTGTTGATCTAGGTGTGCCTGTGCTAACCCCATTATCTCAAAACTCAAGTCATGAAATTCAGGGCTTAATCTATGATAAACTCCTTGTTGGTATCACATTTAACCTCAGTCATCATGACTGAACCCAAGGACTACATTGTCCTATGTTCTTACAGCTGCAGCACAGAAGGGAACAATCTGTAGATTCTTGGGACACTTCTCTATATGCAAATAGGAGGCTGGGCAGGTAATTGCCCCATTCCTACTAGAACTGTTCTGCAAATGCTCTCAATATATTGTAGAGTCAAGTGACTCCATCAGACCATTGGTCTACTGATGATAGGGGGTGCATTTAAATTGTCTATCCAGCAACACTGCCAGAAACAGGTTGTCAGGTTTGATGTGAAAATGCATTTCTGTCAGTAGTTTCCATTGAAAACCAATACTACTGAAAATTGCTATCAGAGCATTTGTCACTTCACACAGGAAAGAGCTTCCACTTCAGTGTATCCAGTAGCAGAATCCACTACCACAAACATACAGCTCTTACCTGTGGCAATAGCAAGGTCTACCCTCTGGATTAGTTCCTCAACAAAAAGTAGAGGTACCTAAGAAAGCTTAGCTAACTTCTTGTCTTTGCTCATATATCCTGCAGTACCCTGTCACATCTTTAGCAATACTTGGCTAATACAAATTTTGCATAAACTTTCCTTTTGTATGCTTTATACCCACATGGCCAGAAAAAAGGAATATAATTGGCTATGCCCAGAACTATCCATTGTTATGCCCTTGGGACAACCAGCTACTGTATCTCTTCTCTTTCTACCCTTTGTTCAGGAGTCCATTCTCTGTATAATAGCTATTTGTCGCAGCATATAAAGTTTCCCTGCTCTTAGAATAGCCTCCTTTTTTACCTCCCTCAAGTTCTGTAAGGTGGGAATTAAGCGTTGTGCCTGTGTCAACTGTCTTTTTCTGAGTTATTACAGTTCCCCTTTCTAAAGGAAATCTAGTATCTTAAGACAGTTGTGGTTTGGAAGCAGCTGTGTTGCTTCCACAAAATGTTCCATTGGGGTGTTCCTTTCCCAAGAAAGCCCAGTACTCATTGACAACTGTGGCCTAAATTCAATCTTGCTCAGAAGCTTATCGCTTTCCCATATTATCAGCCACTGCTGGAGGTGCGTACACACTGCCTCAGTCTCCCACCTGCTGCCATTCTCACATGCTTGAATACATGTAACTCCATGTACACAAGGTATTGTAACATCACAGTCATCTGCCATTAAAAAGCCTGTTGGGATATCATGAAACTCTGTTACTGTCTTTTACCCTGGCAGCATCTCTGAGTCCAAGTAAACTCTGGCTAGTGATAAATGAAAAGATGTCACTCTCAAGGGCCTAAATGAAGTGGAGTTCCTGGGAAGTAATGCTCCTTTAGAGTGGACTACCTGGCAAGTAATGCTCCTTTTTACCAATTACAAACTAAGGAACAGTTATGTATTTTGCTGTATCCATATCCATTTAAGTAGTTCCATATCCATTTAAGTAGTAGTCACCTACCTCCCTCCCAGGACAGAGTATGAACTGTAGTGGTAGATTGAAAGAGAATTGTATACAGGCAACCCAGCAGTATTATGCCCACACCTCAAGTGACTTTTGTTCTCCACCTTATCATGGAAGGTATGTGTACTGTAAATGCCCATTTAACTCCAAAACATGGACATGTACTATAGCCACTGGCTTTCCTTTTTGCTTGTGAAACCTTCTGTGGTGACATAGACTGCCCCATAGGTTCCCTTATAACCATATGTAGTGGTAGGTACACCATTCTTGTGAGTTGTAACTTGCTTAGTAGAGATTCCAGTATATATACATCTTCCCAGCATGACTCCCAGTCTGTCAACCACTCTCATATCCACAATCAAATTACTGAATACTTGCTCACTTATTATGAGGTCTCCTAACATTTCAAGTGTAAAAAATGACATCTACTTACCAGCCTAGGAAAGTGCATGCTTACCTATGTAATGAAATAGCTAAACTGTCTGCCATTCTCATATGTTCTCTAAACATTTTTTTCTATACGCTACAGATCATATGATCATAGGAGGTTACTAGACTAATAGCCCTAGGGCCCTTACATGCCTAGTCAAGTTCTACCATTATTTCAATGATTGGCATGGATTGCCCCTGCCCAAGAGGGACACAGGTGGAACCACTAGGGTGAATTTACAGTTACCCATCCAATTGTCCAGAATGTGTTTGAAGAGGGTCAATGAGGTGCTCTGTTTGACATGAAGTGGGAGTTCATTACAAAGGTGTGGTAACCTCTGGGAGACAAAGCTGTCCCTCCACCAGGTTCTATTAATGTCACATACCAGGTTAAAGTCTTTAGAGCAAGTAAACCATGTACCATTTGTCTTGCAGATATGCAGCATTTCCAATAAAGCAGGGTCATAGATTGCCTTATATGCAAGGTATAGATTGCCTCTGAGTAGTCTGTATGAAACAGAATAAAGTGGCAGTGATTTCAGATGATCCATATAGGACAGATGCTGAAGACCTTGAATTTTCCTTGTGAGGAACCTTTGTATTCTCTCCAATTGCTGCATGTGCTTGGAAAGGTACATACCAAAAGAGGCATCATACTCAATTATTGGCCTGATGAGGGAAGAGTACAGAGAGGTCATAACTTTTTTTTTTCTGGATGCAATGCCCTTACTTATGAGATGAGCAATATAGAATGCCCTTCTTACCATTGTGGAGACATGGTGATCAAAGTAAGTTTACTGTCAACCTCTGTGCCCAGGTCTCTCACCACTGAGTGTGTACATATGATGTTGTTATTGATGTGTTAGTTAGCAGGAACATTTCACTTACTGAAAGGGATGATAATATATTCTTTTGCACTGAGTTTAAGGCCATGACTTTGGCACCAGTCATTTGTTTGTGTAAGACCCTCTTGTGGGATGTTGATATCGTTTGGAGATTCTATGACTGCTCCCAGTTTGCAGTCATCAGCAAACTTTTTCAGCTACAGACCTTTAGTTTTAGCTTGTACTTCAGAGAAATAGATTCCAAACAGTAGAGGTTTCACGACTGCTCCCTGTGTATTCTTCTATTTTGACTACGTGGGTTCTATCAGTGAGCCAGTTAGTGATCCATCTTATGACATAAAGCTTAATACCTAGCTGGGTGAGTTTGCCAATGGTGCCTGAGTAGGTGATAGTGGCAAAAGCCTTGGCTAAGTCTAGGTAGGCTGTATGCACAGATTTCCCCTTGTCCAGGGCCTTGGTGACTGTCTCAAAGAAGTCCACCAGGTTTAACAGGCATGATCTCCCTTTGACAAATCCAAACTGAGTTGGGTCAGTATTTGGAAATTACCTATATCTTTGTTGATAAGATCCATGGTGATTCGTTCCATTGGCCTTGCAGATAAGGCTAGTCAGTCTAATAGGTCTGTATCTCCTGGAGTCAGTGGAACCACCAGCTTTGTGCAAGGGGATAATGGTGGACATTTTCCATTCAGCTGGGGCAAAGCCATATCTTAGACTGTGATTGAAAATAGTACCCAGTGGTGCTGCTAATTCTTGTTTGAGCCTATGTAGGATGCAACCAGGGATGTTATCATGTCCTATAGATCAGTAATATGGGAGTGCAAAGCACAGAGAGTGGAAACCACCGATCTATGTCCCATAGATGCTGTGTTTTTGGCCTTAGAGAGGGTGTTTACAGCCTGCTATTTAGAGATACAAGGTAGAGGACAGGTGGTAGGGATGTCATGTGGTACTTGTGGTGGGGACAGGAGGTGAAGTTTTCTCAAAACCTGTCAGCTAACAGGATAGCAATGTCTACAGGCTCAGTATATGTGGTAGCATTAACTACCAGTTAGGCACAAATCTGGGCCTTTCCTTTTAGGATACAGATGTAACTAAAGAACACTTTGTGCTTTTCCTTAATTGAGGAAGCTAATTTGGATTCATAGTTTGATTTGGAGGACTCAACATGAAGTCTTATTTGCTTGCTTAAGCTGAGGAGGCAGTGTTTCCAGTTTAAGGCTCATTCCCTCTTACTCTTAGACAGCAATTTCCTCCTCTTATTGTAAAGCCTGTTAATGGCAGTTGTCCACAAGGCAGGTTTCTTCTTCTTTGAGGAGCTCAAATATTCAGAAAATAACATTTTTAACATTACGACATTACAATGTTCCGTACATCATAATCAGACTTTTTTAAAAAAGCACAAATTGCAGGTATGTCTTATGTGACCAGAGTGGTTAGAAACCTGACCCATTGCCTGTGGCCAGTTTGGTGCTAATTATAAATCTTTTTGAATGCCAACATAAAACTATCAAAATCATCCATCTCTTTCTGCTGAGAAAACAATTTGATACGGACCTTCACTTTTAAGGTATGTTTTTTAATCCCTCCCTAGGTGCCTTTTAGTGAAGGGTAAGCAATTCTCTGCCAGGTAGCTGCTCTTTCTCTTTTCCTGCACAATGGCCAGTTCATGGTGGTGCTTTTAGCCCTTTTCTGTGGTTTCAAGCTGTTTCATTCTCTGTGCTGCTTAAATGTATTTTACCGCTAGTTTCAGCTGTAGTGTTTTTTGTTCATTCTGGATTCTGAAGTCATCTGGGGATGGATTGCTTTGTTTAGGTGCATGCCCTGCAAACACAGCCCCTATCAGGCTGCTTTGAGATACAGTGGACTGAGTGTTAGATACACCACAGAAATTATACTTTCATCTTGGATCACACCAGCAGGCTGAAATCCTCTTCCTTTACATTCTATGATAGTAACATCTTTTCATATACTGCAAAGTTCATTTTTGCCTGTTTCCTAACTACCATGCCTAAAAAATGAAATAACTCTGTATATTTAACTTGTGGCTGCAATAGTACAGACACTTTTGGTAACAGTACTGTTTCACAATCCAGATACAATGGGCAGGATTCACGAAGCCTCCGTGTAAGAGTTATAACTCATACACGGAGGCTGCAGTTAAACGGAGTGATGTCAGCATGCTTTGCATATTCATGAGAGCATGCTGAATCACACCTAAGACTAACACGGTCCATGTAAGACAGTAGGGGGCGTGTCCGTAGGCCGAGCCCTGTAAGCGGACATGCCCCCAGAAGAGGAAAAGTGCCCAAAGTAAACACCCACGATAGAGTCCACGGAAATGTGAATAAACAGAACACAACACATGCCCTCACAGACTATGAACAGAAAACATGTAAATAAACATGTTATATATTTTTTTTAAATTGTAAAAATGTTTAACCGTGAGTGCGCTCATTTGCGCGGGCGTGCCCGTAGCGCAGCTACAGTTAGCAGTCAGTGGGAAAGCATATAAGAACTAAATATGCAAAGTAAGCCAGGAAGCAATAGCGTAGTGGTAGAGATGTTGGCTGAAGAGCAGGCATTCATGGTTCAAGCCCCCACAACACCAATTTTTATTTTTAGCAAAATAAGCACGAAACAAGTCCCTGACAAATATGTACACATAAAACCACATTTTATGTAAAATGTAATGAAATAGCCCATTTATATTGAAGAAATGTGAGGTAACAAAAGAATAAAAAATGCCAGATGTGCCCATAGCTGAGCTACAGTTTAACAGGGTGAGTGCATCTGCCCGTACGTGAGCAGTGGTTTAACTGGTGCAAAATGAGTGCCCGTAGCTGAGCAGTGGTTTAACATGCTAAATCTATGTGCCCCTAACTGAGCTGAGCGTAATATGCGTGCTGATAGCCAAATGAGGCTTAAACCAGCGTGCCCATTTTTGCTGAGCTGCGCACCGTGCAAACAAGCTAACCGACGGGCAACGTTGAGCAAGCCGTATCAAAACTGCCTTTACACAGACACACCCCTCAGCTTGTCTAGACAGTCATAAAAAATAAAAGGTAGTGGCCAGGTTCGAACCCAGGATTCTATACACCATAGTCAAGGTACCGAACCACTAAGCCATGATAGCAGTACCTGTAAATGCAATAATAGCTAATATATAGGAATGAATACAAACTGGAGCATGACAATGCAGGTTTACTGAAGTTGATACAATTCCAAAATGGCCAATCACAGATATGTGCAGGAAAAACGGACTATATAAGCCCCATAGGCGGGAATACACAGCATAAACGATTGTAGAACTGAACTGCAGGCAGAATGACAGGAGTAGGAGAGAGTAGTTGCTTTCGAGCACAGAGGTGGGGCATTGAGGAGTCCAGGTACATGGTCTGGCTCCTAGTCCACAATCATGAGGCCCAACTCATGCAGGGCCAGGTCCTCTGGGGAGCATACAGGGCTGAGGCGTGGGACCGGTTGGCTCATGATCTCACCAGTGCCACAGGGATTCCAAGGACTGGTGAGCAGGTCCGTCACCACCATGCGGACCTGAAGAGACGCAAGCAGGACCAACTGAACCTTTGGATCCAGGAGGCCCGGCACCCCACTACTGAGTAAGTTACATTTAATTATGTATGTAAGAAATTAAACTAGCTGATATTATGGAGATGTGTATTCCAATATTACTTAATTTATATTACAGCTGCAGGTGTCCGTTCTGCGAACCGCAGAGCCTATGGCGATAGGCTGGTGCGGTTGCGCCACCAGGCAGGTCAGTAATCCACTACCAGTAACTGTAAAGAAATATAAAAGTATGACAGTCAGCAAAAGAGTGCAGTGTAGTCACTAAGGAATAAAATGTGCAAGTAACAGTGTGAAAGTGTCTGCAAGTATTGCTTGATTACAAAAGTGTGTTTCAGCCTGTAAGTTAAACCGAAAAATGAAAATGTCTGACATAAATTCTGAAATAAAAATGCCCCACCTGTAAGAAAATAGTACACAACCTGCAGCAGGCTGAAAAGTATAGCTGCAGAAGATGATGAAATCACATGTGTGAAATATATCCCTGTTGAAATACTGAAACATGACAGAAGTGAGACTGCTGGAAAGGATTGTAATAACTACAGGTAAAACATGTCAATAAAGCCTAGAAGTAAGTACCATCCTGAATAGTAAAATGAAAGCAAGTGAGAGAGTGTGAGAAAGTGTCATGAATCCAGCAATACAGTAGTAATAACCCTGAATAAAGTATACTGCAGTCGAGACAGAATGAAATGCATGTGAGAATCAAAACCAAACAGCGAAATCTGTTCAAAGTGTTGCTGCATCTGGAATGTGTATCCCAAAATCTGGATATGTTGCTCTCAGTCTGCAATATGCAGATAGGATGATTGTCTGATATACCAAACATCCACACTTGTCTACAGCTATATAAAGCAAATGTAGCAGGATGATGCAGCTGAACAAAGCTAGATAAGAATGTGTATGAAGAACAATAAAATGTATATTGATGTTGCAGTAACAGTCCTATCACCAAGTTGAAATAGTTATCATATAGGAAACTGTAGTTAGAACAGTAGTGTGTATCTATCTGTAGCTATTAGAAATGTACAGCATATGTATTGGTATTTGAAGGTGTTAATATTATTTTCTTCACCCCACCCTATAACCACATATAACCCATTCCACGTGAAAATGGTATGTGCAATCACAATTAACACCCCTGGACGTTTGTCCTGTTGGGTCATATATATTTGCATGTCCGTTGATGCATCTGCCCTGTTCATACATCCAAACCTGATGGCCTGTTGCCATCAATTAACCCTGCATGTTGTTGGACTGTGTATGTCTGTTCAAATTATGCATGTGTTATGCACGCTGTTCAATGGTGTGAATATCTGGGTGTTTGGTTAATGGGAATACTAATGCATGCTGTTACAACTAATTGTGAATGGTATTATATGTCACTAACCCAAACTGTCATGACATAATGCATAACATAGGACGACAGGGAAGGCGGGTTCCAGCGGACCCACCTCTCCCACCTCAGCTGGCGAGTGCACCTGACACTAGTGCCGAGTCCGGACCCTCCTCCTGTGGCCCTGTGCCACCTGCAGATGGAAGTACTGCAGGGGATGGGGCTCGCCCCCCCCCTCTGCAAGTGTGGCCAGAGGAGAACCACCACTCACCCTCCGTAGCGTCCGGACTGTGGTGCGTAGGGAGATTCGGGACTCTGTTCTCGAGCCCCTATGCCAGCTTGAGACATGGGTGGCACAACTAACGGGCATGCCTGTTGCCCAGCCTACACAGACCCCAGCACAGCCCTGTCCTGGGCAGTGAAGGAACAGTGGCAACTGCCTATGGGTGGGGATATCAGTTCCACTGTTGCCATCTGTGGGCTCATGTGCTCTGGATATCCAAACCTCTGTCCCCGTCAATTGTGTAACCCCCCCACACGTGTCATACACCGCCCCTGTATGCGTCTTGTTTGTCTTGTCTGTTTACCTACCCAACCTACCTCCCCAGCTGTACCGACTTCCTTCACCTGACATACCACTCTCACCTGAAAAAAAAAAGGGCACTCTGTACCCACAAAAATTACCCCATACATAGCTGCCCATTCCACACATGTCTGCTGGACATGGAATCTATCAAATACAATTGGCTGTACAAGTATTATTGTTGTCCTGACACCTCTCTCAGGGGTGGAAGGTTTCAAATGTCACACCAAATTACATACATATGCACAGCTGTTGCTGATGAAGAAATGGGCAGCTATGGGCCTTACCTACATCCCTCCTGCAAATCCCAAGCTTGTTTCCCTACTGTCTTACCCTCTTTGTGACCCCTTTTCACCACTTTCCTGTCTCCCCATTTTCTTTTCTTTCAAAGAAAATAGCGCGGGTGTGCGCCAGAGTAAGCACTGTTAAGCAGTTGTAAGCGGGTGTGTAAGTGGAGCTAACGCCAGTGCATGCATGAGCTCAGCAAACCAGCTAAACCGGTTACAACTGCTTAAAAGTGCCTTAGTCACTTTGATTGACAGGTCCTGTACTCAGTTCAAAAGCAAAATAAAATCCCACTGTCAGTCCCGAACCCAGGACCTTGGAAACACTAGTCTGTATGACCTACCACTAAGCCATGACTCTTATACAAGAACATTGTGCTAAAATAAATATAACATGTAATATTAGGGATGAATGTAAAGGGAATATAGGATGTGTAGTACCCAAAGCATGTCATTTAGAATTACTGTCAAAACTACTGGACTCCCATAATAATAGTGTGTGAACAGAAACAGCCATGCTAGTTGGTAGCTTGAAGGTAATAATGTCAGTTAATGTACATATATAAATGTATGTATATGTACATATATATATATAAATATATATCTATATATAGTTGTAGGTGTCATTGTGCATACACATTTACTACAGGTAACAGGAGAGAGGAATGTAGAAATGTGAATCTACAACACAGCCTGAATCATGAGAGAGAAACTAACCTTTACACTCACAGAACAGTGTCCACAGCATACCAGCATGGTCCCCGCCCTTACAATCTGAAAGGGCAACGCCTGTCTCACATACCCTTTTATAGCACTGTCCTGAAATCACAGTGAGAACTGCAATCAGTACACAACTGGCTGTATGCAATTAGCAAATGCTGGCTTACAATTGGTGCAGAGGCCAAGGTGCACTGATTATGGCCTATAAAATCCTCTATAATCCGGACAATACTCCTGCACTTCAAATATTATCACCCCTATAACAATCCTAGACCGCTTGATCCTCTAACAAACTACTAATTCAGACTAGCACTCTTTGCAAACTCTGTAAGTAGATCCTGGAACTCACTTCCAGCTGATATTACCTTACTTTCCACCTTAGGTCAATTTAACACTAGACTCAAACAACATTTGTCACTTAACTGGCTATGTCAATGTATCAAGCCTGGCTAACTCGAATGTGTAAAATCTGTTCACTAGTTTACTGTGTAATTTAATTTAATCCTGACTTGTGCTCAGGACTAACTTTAACCTGTGGAACATGTTTAAATTGCTTACTTATGTAATCTCTGTAAATAATCTGTTTGTAATATGTAGTGCTGGTATTATGTAATGCTGTATCTGCTTACCCTTGGAGCTTTTCTCCCCAGGCCTCCACTGAAAATGTACATGCATCCAGTCGGACTATCCTGGTCAACAAATGTAAGATAAATAAATAAATAAATAAATAAAAAATATTACAGTGACTACAATACAAGTCAGACATTGACACGCACTGGGGCATACGTGGGGACTCAGAATAGCATCCTGCCTGAGCATCACACACCTCCGCAGCTGGCACACAGGCATATGTTCCATCGGAACAGAGCACATGCCACACATGGCACCCACATCCCGTGTGCCACACACTCACAGCCTGTAGGACTACACAACACACCTGCTACAGACGTGGCAGGTACCTGTCTTGGGTGCTGCACTGGGGTCCCGCTCAACAGGCTGTATCTGGTGAAGGTCACAGTGATATGCCTCAGGGCCACTATGGTCCACCACAGAACACATGCATACAGGTCAGTCAGAGGCATGGACACATATGACTCACTCATTGACTCTGAAGTCATCTGCGGATGGATTGCTTTGTTTAGGTGCATGCCCTGCAAACACAGCCCCTATCAGGCTGCTTTGAGATACAGTGGACTGAGTGTTAGATACACCACAGAAATTATACTTTCATCTTGGATCACACCAGCAGGCTGAAATCCTCTTCCTTTACATTCTATGATAGTAACATCTTTTCATATACTGCAAAGTTCATTTTTGCCTGTTTCCTAACTACCATGCCTAAAAAATGAAATAACTCTGTATATTTAACTTGTGGCTGCAATAGTACAGACACTTTTGGTAACAGTACTGTTTCACAATCCAGATACAATGGGCAGGATTCACGAAGCCTCCGTGTAAGAGTTATAACTCATACACGGAGGCTGCAGTTAAACGGAGTGATGTCAGCATGCTTTGCATATTCATGAGAGCATGCTGAATCACACCTAAGACTAACACGGTCCATGTAAGACAGTAGGGGGCGTGTCCGTAGGCGAGCCCTAAGCGGACATGCCCCAGAAGAGGAAAAGTGCCCAAAGTAAACACCCACGATAGAGTCCACGGAAATGTGAATAAACAGAACACAACACATGCCCTCACAGACTATGAACAGAAAACATGCAAATAAACATGTTATATATTTTTTAAATTGTAAAATGTTTAACCGTGAGTGCGCTCATTTGCTGGCGTGCCGTGAGCGCAGCTACAGTTAGCAGTCAGTGGGAAAGCATATAAGAACTAAATATGCAAAGTAAGCCAGGAAGCAATAAGCGTAGTGGTAGAGATGTTGGCTGAAGAGCAGGCATTCATGGTTCAAGCCCCCACAACACCAATTTTTATTTTTAGCAAAATAAGCACGAAACAAGTCCCTGACAAATATGTACACATAAAACCACATTTTATGTAAAATGTAATGAAATAGCCCATTTATATTGAAGAAATGTGAGGTAACAAAAGAATAAAAATGCCAGATGTGCCCATAGCTGAGCTACAGTTTAACAGGGTGAGTGCATCTGCCCGTCGTGAGCAGTGGTTTAACTGGTGCAAAATGAGTGCCCGTGGCTAAGCAGTGGTTTAACATGCTAAACCTATGTGCCCCTAACTGAGCTGGCGTAATATGCGTGCTGATAGCCAAATGAGGCTTAAACCAGCGCATTCATTTTGCGCCGAGCTGCGCACCGTGCAAACAAGCTAACCGGGCAACGTTGAGCAAGCCATTATCAAAACTGCCTTTACACAGACACACCCCTCAGCTTGTCTAGACAGTGATAAAAAATAAAAGGTAGTGGCCAGGTTCGAACCCAGGATTCTATACACCATAGTCAAGGTACCGAACCACTAAGCCATGATAGCAGTACCTGTAAATGCAATAATAGCTAATATATAGGAATGAATACAAACTGGAGCATGACAATGCAGGTTTACTGAAGTTGATACAATTCCAAAATGGCCAATCACAGATATGTGCAGGAAAACGGACTATATAAGCCCCATAGGCGGGAATACACAGCATAAACGATTGTAGAACTGAACTGCAGGCAGAATGACAGGAGTAGGAGAGAGTAGTTGCTTTCGAGCACAGAGGTGGGGGCATTGAGGAGTCCAGGTACATGGTCTGGCTCCTAGTCCACAATCATGAGGCCCAACTCATGCAGGGCCAGGTCCTCTGGGGAGCATACAGGGCTGAGGCGTGGGACCGGTTGGCTCATGATCTCACCAGTGCCACAGGGATTCCAAGGACTGGTGAGCAGGTCCGTCACCATGCGGACCTGAAGAGACGCAAGCAGGACCAACTGAACCTTTGGATCCAGGAGGCCCGCAAACGCCCACTACTGAGTAAGTTACATTTAATTATGTATGTAAGAAATTAAACTAGCTGATATTATGGAGATGTGTATTCCAATATTACTTAATTTATATTACAGCTGCAGGTGTCCGTTCTGCGAACCGCAGAGCCTATGGCGATAGGCTGGTGCGGTTGCCACCAGGCAGGTCAGTAATCCACTACCAGTAACTGTAAAGAAATATAAAAGTATGACAGTCAGCAAAAGAGTGCAGTGTAGTCACTAAGGAATAAAATGTGCAAGTAACAGTGTGAAAGTGTCTGCAAGTATTGCTTGATTACAAAAGTGTGTTTCAGCCTGTAAGTTAAACCGAAAATGAAAATGTCTGACATAAATTCTGAAATAAAATGCCCCACCTGTAAGAAAATAGTACACAACCTGCAGCAGGCTGAAAAGTATAGCTGCAGAAGATGATGAAATCACATGTGTGAAATATATCCCTGTTGAAATACTGAAACATGACAGAAGTGAGACTGCTGGAAAGGATTGTAATAACTACAGGTAAAACATGTCAATAAAGCCTAGAAGTAAGTACCATCCTGAATAGTAAAATGAAAGCAAGTGAGAGAGTGTGAGAAAGTGTCATGAATCCAGCAATACAGTAGTAATAACCCCTGAATAAAGTATACTGCAGTCGAGACAGAATGAAATGCATGTGAGAATCAAAACCAAACAGCGAAATCTGTTCAAAGTGTTGCTGCATCTGGAATGTGTATCCCAAAATCTGGATATGTTGCTCTCAGTCTGCAATATGCAGATAGGATGATTGTCTGATATACCAAACATCCACACTTGTCTACAGCTATATAAAGCAAATGTAGCAGGATGATGCAGCTGAACAAAGCTAGATAAGAATGTGTATGAAGAACAATAAAATGTATATTGATGTTGCAGTAACAGTCCTATCACCAAGTTGAAATAGTTATCATATAGGAAACTGTAGTTAGAACAGTAGTGTGTATATATCTGTAGCTATTAGAAATGTACAGCATATGTATTGGTATTTGAAGGTGTTAATATTATTTTCTTCACCCCACCCTATAACCACATATAACCCATTCCACGTGAAAATGGTATGTGCAATCACAATTAACACCCCTGGACGTTTGTCCTGTTGGGTCATATATATTTGCATGTCCGTTGATGCATCTGCCCTGTTCATACATCCAAACCTGATGGCCTGTTGCCATCAATTAACCCTACATGTTGTTGGACTGTGTATTTCTGTTCAAATTATGCATGTGTTATGCACGCTGTTCAATGGTGTGAATATCTGGGTGTTTGGTTAATGGGAATACTAATGCATGCTGTTACAACTAATTGTGAATGGTATTATATGTCACTAACCCAAACTGTCATGACATAATGCATAACATAGGACGACAGGGAAGGCGGGTTCCAGCGGACCCACCTCTCCCACCTCAGCTGGCGAGTGCACCTGACACTAGTACCGAGTCCGGACCCTCCTCCTGTGGCCCTGTGCCACCTGCAGATGGAAGCACTGCAGGGGATGGGGCTCGCCCCCCCCCCTCTGCAAGTGTGGCCAGAGGAGAACCACCACTCACCCTCCGTAGCGTCCGGACTGTGGTGCATAGGGAGATTCGGGACTCTGTTCTCGAGCCCCTACGCCAGCTTGAGACATGGGTGGCACAACTAACGGGCATGCCTGTTGCCCAGCCTACACAGACCCCAGCACAGCCCCGTCCTGGGCAGTGAAGGAACAGTGGCAACTGCCTATGGGTGGGGATATCAGTTCCACTGTTGCCATCTGTGGGCTCATGTGCTCTGGATATCCAAACCTCTGTCCCCGTCAATTGTGTAACCCCCCCACACGTGTCATACACCGCCCCTGTATGCGTCTTGTTTGTCTTGTCTGTTTACCTACCCAACCTACCTCCCCAGCTGTACCGACTTCCTTCACCTGACATACCACTCTCACCTGAAAAAAAAAAAAAAAGGGCACTCTGTACCCACAAAAAAATTACGCCCCATACATAGCTGCCCATTCCGCACACATGTCTGCTGGACATGGAATCTATCAAATACAATTGGCTGTACAAGTATTATTGTTGTCCTGACACCTCTCTCAGGGGTGGAAGGTTTCAAATGTCACACCAAATTACATACATATGCACAGCTGTTGCTGATGAAGAAATGGGCAGCTATGGGCCTTACCTACATCCCTCCTGCAAATCCCAAGCTTGTTTCCCTACTGTCTTACCCTCTTTGTGACCCCTTTTTCACCACTTTCCTGTCTCCCCATTTTCTTTTCTTTCAAAGAAAATAGCGCGGGTGTGCGCCAGAGTAAGCACTGTTAAGCAGTTGTAAGCGGGTGTGCGCTTGTGTAAGTGGAGCTAACCGCCAGTGCGCATGCATGAGCTCCGCGCAAACCAGCGCTAAACCGGTTACAACTGCTTAAAAGTGCCTTAGTCACTTTGATTGACAGGTCCTGTACTCAGTTCAAAAGCAAAATAAAATCCCACTGTCAGTCCCGAACCCAGGACCTTGGAAACACTAGTCTGTATGACCTACCACTAAGCCATGACTCTTATACAAGAACATTGTGCTAAAATAAATATAACATGTAATATTAGGGATGAATGTAAAGGGAATATAGGATGTGTAGTACCCAAAGCATGTCATTTAGAATTACTGTCAAAACTACTGGACTCCCATAATAATAGTGTGTGAACAGAAACAGCCATGCTAGTTGGTAGCTTGAAGGTAATAATGTCAGTTAATGTACATATATAAATGTATGTATATGTACATATATATATATAAATATATATCTATATATAGTTGTAGGTGTCATTGTGCATACACATTTACTACAGGTAACAGGAGAGAGGAATGTAGAAATGTGAATCTACAACACAGCCTGAATCATGAGAGAGAAACTAACCTTTACACTCACAGAACAGTGTCCACAGCATACCAGCATGGTCCCCGCCCTTACAATCTGAAAGGGCAACGCCTGTCTCACATACCCTTTTATAGCACTGTCCTGAAATCACAGTGAGAACTGCAATCAGTACACAACTGGCTGTATGCAATTAGCAAATGCTGGCTTACAATTGGTGCAGAGGCCAAGGTGCACTGATTATGGCCTATAAAATCCTCTATAATCCGGACAATACTCCTGCACTTCAAATATTATCACCCCCTATAACAATCCTAGACCGCTTCGATCCTCTAACAAACTACTAATTCAGACTAGCACTCTTTGCAAACTCTGTAAGTAGATCCTGGAACTCACTTCCAGCTGATATTACCTTACTTTCCACCTTAGGTCAATTTAACACTAGACTCAAACAACATTTGTCACTTAACTGGCTATGTCAATGTATCAAGCCTGGCTAACTCGAATGTGTAAAATCTGTTCACTAGTTTACTGTGTAATTTAATTTAATCCTGACTTGTGCTCAGGACTAACTTTAACCTGTGGAACATGTTTAAATTGCTTACTTATGTAATCTCTGTAAATAATCTGTTTGTAATATGTAGTGCTGGTATTATGTAATGCTGTATCTGCTTACCCTTGGAGCTTTTCTCCCCAGGCCTCCACTGAAAATGTACATGCATCCAGTCGGACTATCCTGGTCAACAAATGTAAGATAAATAAATAAATAAATAAATAAAACATATTGCAGTGACTACAATACAAGTCAGACATTGACACGCACTGGGGCATACGTGGGGACTCAGAATAGCATCCTGCCTGAGCATCACACACCTCCGCAGCTGGCACACAGGCATATGTTCCATCGGAACAGAGCACATGCCACACATGGCACCCACATCCCGTGTGCCACACACTCACAGCCTGTAGGACTACACAACACACCTGCTACAGACGTGGCAGGTACCTGTCTTGGGTGCTGCACTGGGGTCCCGCTCAACAGGCTGTATCTGGTGAAGGTCACAGTGATATGCCTCAGGGCCACTATGGTCCACCACAGAACACATGCATACAGGTCAGTCAGAGGCATGGACACATATGACTCACTCATTGACCATGCCAGTATGGCTGACCTGAGACATACCTCCCTGGACTACATGATAGGAAACATAGAATGGATCTCTCAGCATGTGGCACAGGCGAGTATGAGCCTGATCTTGGTTGCCAACATACCCTCACCAGGTATGCTACCACTATATGTGGGAAGGGTGTTGTATGTCTACATTATGCTCAGTCTCCACTGTCATTCATAGGGTATCCGCTGGCTGTCAACGTGTGCTTACATGCTAGGGAAGCCACAATGATGTGCAAGGGTCATCTTGCACGTGACACCCATGGCCCGATGTATAATGGCAAAGCTCCTTGGTACACACATACTGCCTTATGCTGCAGGACATGGTTTACATAGCCACCTCCATGGGTATCACACAGGTTAGGACACTAACAGTGCTGCTACACAACAACAGCAGTGTACACCGGAAGATGCATGCACCAGACACTGTCCTCAGCACGGTGAACTGCAATGTCTGTGCAGTACCAGATTTCTGATTCATGGCTCACAGGTGTTACCCATCACTGACAGGTTATGCCCCATACCATGCCTGCCGTCCCCTACACATGTAACACACATGGACAGGGGGATGGTATCCCAAGGTACCACAGATACACACACCTCCAGGTTGTTGGCACAGCACAAAGCATCAGGGCCTAATCATGTGCAGCTAACAGTGTGTCGGGCTGCCATCTGGTTCATAGCCTGGCACACACAACCCTCCCATACACAGGAAGACCACCTATCCTCCATAACAACACTGGCAATATGACAGTCTCAAGAACTGTGTTTATATGGCTGGACTGCATCCAGCCAAACATTGTGCGTGAGCATTACTGTAGCTACAACACACTAGTTGAAGGGTTCACAGCATGTGGTCAATGAATTGCAGTGGAATGACATGTTACCACTACCACAACAGGTGGGAACATGCAGCACCTGTACATCAACTACATGTACACTATATGGCCCAGACCAGATGTGTATCCCCTGCTGTTAGTATTTTACCATATACACCCACACTCTATAGAGACATACCACGTGCAGACCCTGCACAGTAAGACACAGTCATATTGGTATACATTGCAAATACCATTTATCCACTCGAGGCATGTGTCAGACATGGTAACTACTGCAGGTCACAGGTATTTATGTGTATGTGTCACACAGATACATCATGTGTGCATTGCCATTGCTGGTTTAGGCAATGGCATGCATTGTTATGCACAAAGACCCACACAAGGTCATACTGTGTGACACAACCGCACGTGGCAGTTGTGGGTTACCAAAACATACCTATCTGTACTCTGACAATGGTAATAGACACAGTAGCAGAGCGCACTATTGGCATTACTAGCCAACTAGCCCTGTTTGGCTGTGCTGATAGTGTGGTGACATCCCCTGTGTTTACTGGGGGAATATGCAGCATCTGGTGTATTGTAGTATTTGCCAAAAGGATCTGTTTTCTTATACTTGCATTTACACACACCCTACTATCCCCTCACACACACACACACTTGCCATTTGCAGGATTCATTCCCCTACCTAACACGTGAGAGAGACGCATTAGCAAAGTGCACTATTTGGATTACTAGATAGCTCCTCTTCTCTGGCTTTACTTATAGGGTGCTGACAACATCAGTATTTTGAAAGGGTAATGTGCATCAGGTAGTGTGATCTCCTGATTGCCAAAACTAACATGTTTGTCATACGGAAATGCACACACACAAACACCCCACATCCAAAGACACACACATGCCATTTACAGGTTTTAAACTCCTACCTAACTATATTACGATACTCAGGAGAGACGCACCAGCAGAGTGCGCTATTTGCATTACTGGGAGGTTTCTCTTCTCCTGCTGTACTTATAGGGTGCTGACATCATCTGTGTTTAGAAAGGGGAATGTGCATCCTGTAGTGTGTTCTCCCAGTTGCCAAAAGGGACATTTCCCTCACACAAAATTGCACACACACTAACCCCCTTCATCCAAACACACACACTTGCCATTTGCAGGATTCAAACCACTACCGAACTATGTTATGACACTCGAGACAGACACATTAGCAGAGCGAGCTATTCGTATTACTGGTAGGCTTCACTTCTCCTGCTGTACTTATAGGGTGCTGACATCATCAGTGTTTAGAAAGGTGAATGTGCATCCTGTAGTGTACTCTCCTAGTTGGCAAAAGGGATACTTCTTTCAAACTGTCTTGAACACACACTATCCCCCTCCACACACACGGAGCATGTATAAGATTCAAACCCCTACCTAACTATGTTATGACACTCAAGACGGACGCATTAGCGGAGCGTGCTATTCGCATTACTGGGTGGTTTTCCTTCTCCTGCTGTACTTATAGGGTGCTGACATCATCAGTGTTTAGAAAGGTGAATGTGCATCCTGTAGTGTATTCTCCTAGTTGGCAAAAGGGATACTTCTTTCAAACAGTCTTGAACACACACTAACCCCCTCTACACACACTGAGCATGTACAGGATTCAAACCTCTACCTAACTATGTTATGACAATCGAGACGGACACATTAGCGGAGCGCGCTCTTCGCATTACTGGGAGGTTTTTTTTCTCCTGCTGTACTTATAGGGTGCTGACATCATCAGTGTTTAGAAAGAGGAATGTGCTTCCTGTAGTGTGTTTTCCCAGTTGCCAAAAGGGACATTTCCCTCTCACACACACAAACCCCATGCACCCACACACACACTGAGCATTTGCAGGATTCCAACCCCTACCTAACTATATTAGGACACTTGAGGGAGACGCATTAGCAGAGCGCACTATCCAAATTACTGGGCATCTGTTCTGTACCTGTAGTATTTATAGGGTGCTGACATCTTTATTTCTACAGAGGTATGTACATGTAGTACTACCTGTCAGGTGGGGGATAGCATATATATGCATTTGCAACAACCTACGTCAGGGTCAGATATGCACATCGCACTGACAGGTTATGTTCTATACCATGCTTTGGGACCACAGGACCTGTAACACACAACACAACCAGTCCAGAACACCACACCCACATCCAGGACACACACTTAGCTTCCCTGGGAACAGTGCCAAGATATGCAGGTGTTCACATACACCATTCCAGTTGTTAACATCAGGTACAGGCATATTGTGTGTGAGAACTACTCAGGCCTCTACCACTTTACCCTACAGCCACTACAATTTGTGGGTCCATGTGCTATGGCAGAACCACACACCACAGCCACATGGGGGAATACATATTGCACCTGTCCATCTGCAACGTGGGTACTCACTGTTCCACACCAGAGGTAGACCACCATTGTTGATATCTGACCATACCCACCTTTCCCTGGACATCCATATCCCATCTCCACCCCAGGCAAGGTTGTCACTGCACACAAACTGTATTTAGCACAAGCAGACTCTACACTTGTGTAGACTGGGGTGGACGACTTCAGAGGACCCATGCTGGAGGACTATACTGGCCACTCAGCATAATCCTTGACAATTGCATTCTATGAGCATGTGTACGGTTTGCATTGATCATGCTATCCCACATATACCCATGACTGCTCCACAACAAGACACCTGTCAGCTGTACACCAGCCATATATGCCTGCAACAGACAGAGTGACCTAATACATTGCAGAGCTGTAGCCCACAGAGGGAGGACATCTGTGAACAGTTCCGGCATGGCACTTCATTCACACATAATCATTACAACACAGTGTTGACAGTGGAATCATCCAGAGAATGCAGATAGGGCTCCCCTCAGTCTGTTATTGACGGACACCTACTGTCCAAGATCCTCAGCAACCCTCTCCCAGCACACACCGACAACATGGCTGTGGCTTAGCACATTCAATCCCTGGGACCTCCACGGCGCCCCTGCTTGACAGAGGCACAGCTCACTAGCCTCACAAGTTGCCTTCTGTGACCTACTTTACAGTGGCACAGTAGCCTACTGTCCTGGGGATGCAGATGCCAAGCACACTCTGGCTGAGCTGTCATTCCCTAGGGCAAGAAGCCTAGTATTGACCTCTACACCCATATGTTCAATTGTCGGATTCACAATATTTGTTGTGCTGTTCTACTGTTTGCAGGTCTTTATTGCCATAGCATTCCCTGTTCCTATGACCAACTTGTGTATCTGTGGAAGATGTTTGCATATGACGGCGATCCACTATATCACCTATGTCTCTGTAGTCATTTATTGTGTGCACTGGGCAGATTGCTGTGTTGTGGTTGGTTCCTGGACTGACACGTACAAATACCAGATATGTGTGGCCAACTGCTAAATGGAGATATGGCTTAAGTGTGTGAGCATGCCCAGTTCAGCCTTTCCATGGCATGTTGTCTGACATATGCCTCATTTATCAAAGTGTGCAAGCATGCCCAGTGTGAGCTTTCCATATGTTGCACTCTGAAGTCCACCACATATTTGGGTGTGTGTGAACTTCAACAATATCTCACGTTTATGGTTGTGTGTTGGGTGTCATGTTGTGTACTAACTGGCCAACTGCTTCGTATCTGCCACAACAGGGATTATACTGTGCCTGCAGAGATTGCATGGGATACTTTGCAGGCAGTTCTCAACATACTTTCATAATGACCTAACACTGTAGTACCGTATAGTGTACTGGTTCAGTACTTTCACTGTGGTGGACAGTATCCTGGGCTTTAGTCCTATGATTGCTTGACATCTTCATAGTGAGCACAACAGACTGTGTAGGGGCCAGTTGTGCACATATGACCATGTTGCATTATGTTCAGATATGGACTACCTACACCAGGCTCGTCCAACATTGCTAGTGTATTCTACAACATGGGTGGACATTGGCAAACACTAGCAATGTTCCTTAGGCCATTTCTGATGCTAGTCACAGGGTGTGTTTGTCCTTCGACACACATTGTAACTGGAGGTTTGCCATGACATATGCCATGGTTAGTATACTGTGCCTCCGTCTAGCTCTGACATAACAGTGATACCCAGGGTTAGCCTACCATCTCCCATCCACTCATCAGGATTCCTCTTGAGGGGTGTCGATATGTGACTCTCTGGCTGACCTGTACCAGGAGTTTACTGAAGAGTGGGGGTGCCTTCTGTGTTATGGATCATTCTGTACAGCTTGTCCTATGTATGTCAGTGCTGGGGTTCAGGTCTCTCATGTGCATAGCTCACTGCCATTCAGATTGTACAAGATGCAACATGTTCATTCATTCCAGGTTGGACATGGCTTCATACATCAGGCACAGCTTTCCTGTAGCTGGGAAGGATGGCGGTGTGTGGGGCTGCAGTTTGTTTACTCAGGCAACACATGGCATCTGTTCATGCTCTTTGCTACCCCTGGTGGGGTACTGTTGTGGACTTTACAGTTGATGGAGATGTCTGCTGCGGTATATCCCACAGGGGCTATTGTAGTCAGTTGTGACGCTGATGGAGGATGGCTGCAGAGCCACAGTGAGTTCCCCTTATCTACATCTGCCAACCTTCATGTTTGGGTGGGTATATGGTACATGTTTCTGTGAACACTACAGCCACATGTTTGTCCAGTGCATGATATTTACCACCTTTTGTACCCAGGTCTCACATTACATGTTAGGTACCTCATGGATTAACACCTGTGTGGTAATTTGTGGGCACTTACTGTATATCCACGGTGGTTGTCTATACACAGTTCTGCAATTAGCTTGCTGACATGGCTATGGCTACAGTTGTCTGTTTGTAGGTGGCCCTTTTGTGGGTTGCTTGTGTCAGCTGGGGGTCGGATATGGTGGGCTGTTTGTACTCCTCTGCATACATGTTCAGTCACAGTCCTTCCATGTTGGCCTATACCTATGGGACATATATACAGAACGGGGGTGGGGGGGCAAGACCAGGCATTGTGGGATGCCACTCATATCCGCTTTGTAGTCTGACATGGATGCGGCATGTCTGACCATGTCAGTTCTGTCCTTGGTCTGGTTTGCAACACCTCTACTGACATAGGGGTATATATTTAAGCTGCTGAACATATCCATACTGAACTCATACGGTATTGTCTAGAAGCATGTGCACGGTCCAGCTACACTGTGTGGACCACATTGCCCTCATCAATGACCTTAATGACTGCTTCAAATGGATCAGACATGTTTAGGGGCAGGTTCTGCAGTTACGACAGCCACACTGTGTAGGGTCCAGTATCAGTAGGTCCACAATAGCCTTCTGTCTGCGGTACATACTGATCCTTTCCATAGCTGTGCAGAACAAGCTTGTCAGGATCCTGGGGTGGTAGTTTGGAGTATCCATTCAGGCAACACCTTTGTTGTGATGGACCACTGTTGTTGTACACTGCTCTTTGGGTACATATCCTGTGATAAGGCTGACATTGGGCAGTAGTGTGATTTGGCATTCCAATATTCTTGGAGTCCATGTTGGCCTCAGCACAGGACACCATCACATACCTTTGCTGCTGTGTGTTCTGTTTTGCAGATGATGGCTGTTACCTCAGCATCTGCAATGTCAGGGGACCATCAGTCTGCTGGGATAGGTATTTTGCACTCGGGGGGGGGTGTTTGCACTACACCTGACAGGTTGTATGTTAGCAATATGTGTGTGTGTTTGGTATGTTGTTTGTAATATCTGTGTGATTCGGAGCATATCTGTGGATGCCCAACATGGTTCCTACCATCAGTTGGGCAAGCCTTGTGATTATCCTTAGTGTCCTGTACGTTTTGTATCTTCATAGGTTCATGGGTTCATACTAGGCTATACACCCTAGGCCATTAGTAAGCCTAGCCAGAGTGTGTGTGTCTTTCGCCACCCCTTGCTATGTTCAGTTATGGCCATTTATGAAGTTCTTCACTGTGCCTCTGTCTGGTCGTGACACAGTGAGGACCCCCAGTATACATGTACGGTCATCCATCCACTTGGCAATATTCCTGTTGAGGGGTGTCAGTGAGGGGCTCTGCCTACCATGGACTGGGATCCTGTTTCTGGGTGTGGGGAGCCTCTGGGTTATGTATGTGTCCCTCCAGCACATCTTATTTCATTATGTGTTGAGGCTGATATCTGTGACTCTCACAGCTCCAATGGCTTTGATTTCCTGTGGTGGAGCATGTCCATTACTCCTGTGTTGGACATGGCCTTGTACAACAGACATACAATGCCTCTGTGTAGGCAGTGTGTGACTGCAGTCAGCTGGGGTGTCTACAGCCAGGCAGCATATGACATATATTTCACACCCTTTATCCTGTTGGTGGGGTAACTATGAGGTCTTCCAAACCGCTGCAGGTGTCACATACGGTACATCCCATATGAGTCATTGTACTAGATTATGGGTCTGATAAGGGAACAGTACAGCGGCACAGTGACCTCTGTTGATGTTGATGTGAATCCTTTCATGATACGGTGTCCAGTATCGACAATCTTCATAGCCACATTGGCATTGTGGGTGTCACATGACAGATTAATGTCGACCTGTGTCCCTAGGTCCCTGATTACTCCTTGCATACATAATGGTTTGACACCTTTGTGGTAATTTGTGTGTACCTTGTCTGGTATTTGGTGGGACATCCATACTGTCCAGTGTCTTCAGATGTCTGGGTGGAGTTCTTGTGTGTGAGAGTGTGGTCTGTCGCATGCTACAGACTGTACAGCAGTTTTTACTACAGTTATGTGCACATGGGTGGTCTCCGCTGCTTTGTGCATTGTCAGTTACCTGGCAATATGGGTGTCTGTGCTGCATATGGATACTCCCCCTCCTTTGATGTTTTGGTGCAGGTGTTGGGGCCATAACACATGATATGTGGTATAACCTAGTAGTGCTGGTGTGCTATCACTAGGCTTGCAGCAGGCTTCTGTCACTGCACAGACATCAATGTTCTCCATAATGGGAAGTGCCTCAGGGGCATGCATATTGCAGTTTACACATCTGGCATTGGTCAGCATTACCCTTATGTTTCCTACCACTTATGTTTTCTAGGGTGGTGGGTAGTCTTTTTGGCCTTGCCTGCATACGGCTCTATGGAGGTGGCAAAGGCCTCATCCAGTATCCAGACGCACACGGGTAACAGCTGCAAGCCATCCCTGGAACAGCAGCATGGCTTGTCATGCTTGACATCTCAAGCAGACAGACATTAGACCCTCTTGGACTGACAGCTGTAACTGTGCCAGCTGTTAAACATGAGCATTCTGTGTTTGTACTGTGGCATCATTCTTGGTGAGGGTTGGATGCTGCACACAGCCAGTGTCATACCGCCCTGGGGTACATACTCAGAGGGACCATCCATGTCTCTTTTGATGTTGACCAGGGAGGTACATCTCAGGTAATTCACACCAGCATGGACATTGAGTGCATCATATTTCTGCTTGCTTTGGAGTGACCTGTGTACTTGTGTTATGTGGCATTTTGTGGCAGCCTACAGGCAGCATACTCTACCCTTTCCCTTGTTCAGTCTGGTGAGTGGGACAGCAGTGTGTCTGCCTATACAGACACCTATTACGACTGTATCAGGCATGTTGTTTCTCCTTCTGGCCTGTGACTGTTTGGCACACCAGCTTTGCGTACTATTCGTTGCATGTGCTATGTTTGAAGGTTGTGGTTGCTTGTGATCTGCTTTGGAGGTTTCTGTTGGTGTGGTGTGTTTGTAAATAAGGCCTCCGGGAAGATTTGTCTGTGTTTATGTGTTTGGTTTACAGTTGTGGTAGGTCTATGTGGGACTGGGTTTGTGGTGTATGTGGTTACCTTCTCCTCCTGACTAGTTTTGACAGTACTGAGTTGGTGGAGCTCAACCTCTGGTTTGGATACATGGATGCATCTATCACATATATTTGTATTTAGTGGGGGGTGTTGTGGTTGTCTGTGTACTTGGGACTGGTGTCACATTGCCTCTGGATTCACAGATTCTACTTGTTGTGGCTGGACTTAGTGGATTGTATGTGTGGACATATGTTATTGCCATACTACTGGTCAGTGATTACTTCCCTTTTTATGTTTGCTCTATCATGTGGTAGCTTCCTCATTCTCTTGCATGGTTTGGTAATGGCTGGAGTCCAGCATGCCAGATGCCTGCATGTATGGCAGTGTGTGTTGTTGTTATTTGTGATTGCATACTCCAAGCATTCCTGGCTGTGTTCATGGAATGCCTGTATAACATGTTCTGTGGTGTGTCCCATATTCTGCACTTGCACAGGAACTTTTGTGGATTCAACATCGGTTTTGAGGGCTGCAACCTATGCTTTACACATGTTTTTCACTGTGGTATTCTGGCCAGGGACTGGGGTCAGGATGTGTATATCCAGTGTGATTACTCAGTGGTCTGGTCTTACCAGTGAGGGGTACACTTCTCATCTTGCCATCCAGTACACATGTTGCTGATTATCACATCCAGTATGCTTACCCCTCTTGTGGGAGTGGTACATTGTTCCTGGGCATTTTGGTTTATGGAATCTGGGTAATTTTCTCCTACTGTGTTGGTGCTAGTATAATGCTCCCGGTGTATGTCTGGGTATTTTCAGTCAAGCAATATAATGTGGTTTGGGGGCTTGATATATTCATGTATTCCGACATAGGCCAGGTGCAGTTCCTGGTATTAGGACAGTAGTCTGCAGCAGGCTATATACTGGGAGGTGGTTTTAGCCATTGGTATTTGACCATGGCTAATCCATGCTGCTTCTTGTTGTGGTACCAACATGGGGGTGTGGTTATCCATGCCATTTCTTGCTAGTCACCCTCCTTTTGTAGCTTGTTCCATGTTTTGCAGCTGTACAGCACAGTATGAGGTGTGACCTGGTAGTGTTAGGGTGCTGATGTGAGCCTTGACCCAGTTCTCTATTACAGGACTGGTATCTACATTCTCCATACTGTGTGCATTTACACTGCACACATCTTGCTGTTTATACATCTGTCATTGGGTAGCATTACATCTAGGTTCCTATCCCTTGTAGAACCTATGAAGGTGGGCTTGTGTTTTGAGACTTACCTATTCAGGGCATGATGTGGGTACTGACAGCCTTTGCCAGTATCCATGGGGCATGGCATTATAGGTGCACGCCACCCCTAGCAGGTGGTGCATCATGTCAAGCTCCGCATGTCTTCCCAGCCTGAAACACATTGGCTCCCCTTTGACTAACTGCATTACCTCAGCCAGTTATTGCACTTGATCATCCCATCGTCATTTTGTGGCTTCATGCTTGGTGAGGGTGGATGTTAGTCAGGGTGCTCAGGTGTGCATATAGTACATGGTGTTACATTTCTTAACACATAACATTCATGCCTCAGGTGGTGCTGCAGGGCTGCCTCTGTCGGATGCACATATTACACTTCCCTGTACATGTTTGTGAGCAGGTCATGTCATTTTAGGCATCCATGTTATTATTTGAGTGAGTCAGAGGGGGTATCATTCCCAGGGTTCCTACTGAGCCAGTGTATGTGCTATGCATTGCCTCTTTGCCAAGGCCAGGGCATACTGGGCATGCCTCCTTCTGCCTACTGGGGCAGGCTCAGGTTGTTCCTCCTCCGAGTCACGCTCTGCCTGTGATGGCCTTGGCAATGGTGGGGGCTGTTTGGCCCGGCCCTATGCTGGTCCTGCTGCAGCTGTTTTTGCAAGATCATATTATGTAGCATAGCACATACCATGACAATTTGGGTACATGTAGTTGGTGTGTACTGCAAGGCTCCACCAGATGTGTCCAGACACCGGACCCGTGACTTGAGCAGCCCAAACACATGCTCTATTACATTACGTGTTTGTGCGTGTGCCTCATTATGGCGTTCCTGTTCAGGTGTGTGTGCGTTTCTGATGGGTGTCATCAGCCACGGCTCCAGTGCATAACCTGCATCTCCCACTAGGTGTCTGTGTGGGATGTCCCCATTGGCAAATGTCTGGTACAGCTGCATCAAATGCCAGATGTGGGAATCGTGGTAACTCCCAGGCAGCCAGCACACACAATCATTATTATGCCCTGGGCATCACACACGACCTGGCAGTTGATGGAGGGGAAGCCCTTGCGGTTAATGTAGGCCCTACCGCGCTCACCGGCTGGTTCTTTGATGCGTATGTGCGTGCAGTCTATTGCAACCAGTACCTCAGGGTATTCAGCTATTTGCTGGAAGAGACGCATATTGCTGGCCAATACCTCACGGGCATTGGGGAAATATACATGATCACCGACATGTGCTGACATGGCATCCAGGAACTGGTGCAGTACCCTGGAGGCTGATGCCTGTGATATCCCCATCATATCACCAGTTGGTCTCTGGAAGGTACCTGTTACTAGTATTCATAGGCCAACAAATACCTTGGTTTCCACTGGGATGGGTTCCCCTCTGTTGGTTCTGTGTGTGAGGCGTGGCCTGCACAGCTCAACAATTTGCTGCAGGAGCTCTCTGTCCACTCTATAGCGCTCTACTATCTCCAGCTCATGTAACCCATGGTAGGTGACCCTGGGCCTGTACACTCTTCTCCGTCTCCTCACTGTGGGTTGTCTGGTACCATCTGCATTGTCACCACCCTCAGCAAGTCACCTATGTCTCATTATGACAGCTATGGCAGCCCCTAACATTTCTGCTCTGAGTTCAGTTTTTTCAGTTTTCACTTCTATTAGCTTACTCCTGTCTTGCAGTGTCTCTTAAGGGAAACATCCTGCACTACTGTTTGCAGAGTTTTAAGTGCTGGGCTGGGCTACTATTCTGCCTGTGTAATTGCCTGCTTCTAATTGTTTTCACCTGCTAGCTTCAGCAGTTATCCCTGCTAGCTTCCTATTAATTCTGTTGCTTCCTATTTCCTCTCTGTTTCCTCAGGGGGGAGCAACATGCATACTATCAGAAACACGCTCACAGTGGCTTACACGCGCGCACACGTGCTTACACAGTTCAGAATCTACTTATTCGGGTTAACACGCGCGTACACCCACGCAAACACTGTTACACATCTGCCAACAGCCTCCAACATACTCAGCCTGCCCTACACGCGCGCACACCCACGCAAACAGTGTTAAACATCTCCCAACATGCTCCCACATGCTCAGTCTGCCTTACAGGTGCACACACTGCCCTACTCGTGCTTCATGGCGTGCACACGTGCACATGCATGCCCAGCAAGAAACTTTGGTGTAAGTAACAGTGTACACATTCCATTTCTTGACTTTCCATGACTTATCTAGTGGCACACCTCTTTCCATGATCTGTGCCTGTCATCTGTCATGTTACACTGGACTGCAATGAACTGCATTTCTTTCTACCATTCCCCCCTGTGATGTCACATATCTCCTACTCTATTCCTCCCCCTTATGTATCTCTTACACTACTCAGACTGTGCTCATTTGCTATGTGACTGTAAGATTCAGTATCCTAACCCTCATTTACATGAGATTGCCTACTAATGCTTAGTTACATGTCTTAGACTCAGCTTCCCCCCTTAGCAACCACTACACGGTGGCCATGTTGTTTTTGGTCTGCTGGTCCCTGCATTGTCATTCCATGTATTGCATGAAACCCACATTTGTGGGTTTATAACCTTCATTTTCATGTTTTATACAGCGCAGCCCATTTGCGCAGGGCTGCGCTGGGTTTAAACATTTTTATTATTTTGCGATCGGGTTATATTGCCAATGGCCACATATTTGGCCATTGGCATGCTGCCTGAGTCATATGCACCCTTTTTTTGGAGCTGACATGGCTCCGTTGTGGAATTTGCAGAAACGTACTCAGTTGTCAGCTGAGTACATTTCTGCAGCTAAAACGTCTCTTACACGGACTGGTTTCTGCTTCGTGGATCGCTAATATACCTCATTTGCATACCTTTTGGCTGCAAGTGAGGTATTTAGCATGTCCACGCCCAGTCCGTGTAAGAGACGTTTTAGCTGGTCTCTTACACGGAGTTTAGGGCTGTTCCTGGATCGCGAGGCTTGCATGGAGTGTTGCATGTCTCTTACACTCCGTGCAAGCCTTCGTGAATCCTGCCCAATATCTACACCACTGTAAACAAATTGTGTGTCATAGGCTAAAACCAACATGTGATGAACAGTGTTGTCAATGATTAATGCCATAGAAAAGCTATGGTCCTCTGATTTTCTACACTGTCACCTATAACTATGAAGAAATCAACTAAGCAAAATAAAATATAAATAAATACAATTACAAATCAGTATAATACAAATAAATGAGATTTAGTCCAAAGAGTATATAACAAACATACATTATCAACTTGGGCTATTATGCACATCAGGCATTCTCAAATATGGTTCACACTAACAGCTGTTGGGCAAAATTATGAATGATGGCTACTCAAGTCCTGCTCAACTATATTTGCACTCAGTGCTTTACAGTTTTAGCTTACTTACAGTAGCTACAATTTGACTAGTACTGTAAGCCGTTTCTGCCATATGGTGGCCACTTCTATCCGTTTGATCCCCCTAGCATACACACGGTTGACAGTCTATCAATATTACAAAATAAGCCAAATAATACAGAAAAAATGATGGCAATTTATAGCTGAGCTTTCACTCAGAGGTAGATACCTACAAGTAATCACCCCAGAGAAGTACCCTTATGTAAGTTAATAAGTAGTAAATCACAAGTTGTAAAATTAAAAAAATAATAATAAAGTGAAATTATTGTATTTACTTACTTTGTTAAGTGGGTTGATGGCCTAGCCCGCAAAACATTTATGGTCATTACAAGGCCACATAGGCAGTTGAAGTTTTGTGTTAACATTGTAAATACAGAAATAACTACTTAGTTTACAATAAAATAAACTGAGTACTACAGTTTGAGAAATTAAATCCACAAACAAGGTACAGTTTTGCACAGAGGAAATAAAAAGTAAACTGTTTTAAAAGAAAGATGGCCTTTTTTTGAAAAACACTGCATAATTTACCTAAACAGGCTAAAACCTAAAAGAATTAATAGGCCTTAGCTACCATTATCTGAGCTGTACTAAATATAACAGACAAAGCAAACTAACAGCAAATAGAATGCTCAAATTAAGCGAATTTTGGATGCAACAAAGACTGTTAAAAATTGCTTTTTAGAGCTGTTTTCTAGGAATAGGATTATATTTTCACCTGTGGATAGAAGTTTTCAGGATGTTTCAACAATGGGTCATATATAGACAATACAACAGCATCTAAGCAGATTGCCAGTTTAAAAGCATATGGTACTTCTCCTTGTTGTCATCTAGAATTAAAACTGTAGGCGATAGACCTCCGATTAATGATTCAATGTCTGTAGTAACCAGAGTTTAGCTACATGAATAAATTGTGTGTGTGTGAGTGTGTGTGTGTGTGTGTGTGTGTGTCTATATGTGTGTATTTCCCTTTTGCAGACAAAAATGTACCTTTTTATTTCAATTTCCTCTATATAGCTCTAATGCAAATTACTTATCTTGTGCTATTTTACTTACGTAGGCTCTGTGTCTAAGTTTTATGGGTTACATATGTTCTGCATTTCGCAGGAAATAAAGTCACAATTTTTATTCAATTTTTGTTACTTTTACATCTTTATTGAATTTTTTACTAAACTTTATATATAGTCTTAATAATGCAGTATATGGCCAAGGCTGTCAGATATTTCTAGGGCTATCCTAAGTGCAGCTAAGCAGTACAGAGTGAAAGTATAAAGGAAAGCAGAGCAGCGAGCTTCACAACCACACCTGCACAAACTCCACCCACTAGCATCCACTTACTATGAAGGAAGGCTTCCAGCAATGCAACAAAGATAGCAAGAATTTAGAAGCACATACTAAAGCACAGTAACCCACAATGATGCCATAATAAGAATATGTACTAAATTTCGCTAAAAGGTGACTAAACAAACAATTATTTGCATGTAGATTTAGTTGTACATCAACTGTACTGTTAATTGTACAACTAAGCAAACTGTTGCTTAGATCATGGTACAACGGGGATAAGGGAATATTCCTTTTTCCCCACTGTAGTGCAATCTCGGAGTGAGAATATTAAAGGGGGGGGTGTGGGGGTCACAGCCCCCCACATAGTGGGTGCAGGGGGGCTTGCCCCACTGCGTAAATATGAATACAGTTTTATTTTTATAGTTTTTGGGCGTGTTCGGTTTTTTTTCTGAAAGTTCATTTTCGATAAAATGCACTTTCGCGAAAGTGAGTTCAGTCTTGCACATTTCAATGAAACATACTTTCGAGGGATCAACATAGATCCATATATATATATATATATATATATAGGGATCAACATAGATCCATATATATATATATATATATATATATATATATATATATATATATATATATATATATACATGGCTATCATAAGGATTATATTATAATTATAGTGGTGGGATGTTGAACAGTGCCACAAAATAATGTATATAGCTGGGAAATGCTTGTAAAACTATTTGTGTATTGGTGAAGACTGTTTTTTTGGGGCATATGATTCTGAATAAAGAGAAATGTTTGACTATGTAGCAAGCTGAAGATGACAGTGGTAATAATCCTGGAGATGTACAGGAGCGGATCCCTTAATTTGATAGGTGATAACTGTGTTTTAAATGAGTTTACATTCTGAATGCATGTCAGTGGTAGTGGGGTGTGGTTCCATAGTTTAGTTACACTATTTGAATATACAGAGTCACCTGCAGAATTTGGTAATTTGGTTGTAGTGATTAGGGATTTTTCACTAGAGCATAAAATTTTATTCCAGGAGTATTGTTATATTAAGCTGTTGAGGGCTGGGCAATGTTGCGGCTTATAGAGAAGTCTATGTACTGTAGTTAGTTAAGACAGAGCTAGGTGATGTGGAAGTTCAAAGCAGTTTAATTCTCTGAGGTCTAGGCAGTGGTATTTTGTATTGTAACAGTTTACTGCAAATTTGGGTATTTTATTATAATATTGCTCAAGTCTGGACAGTTGCAAGACTTGAAGTTTATTGAAGACTAGGGCAGCATGCAGGAGAGAAATAGAAGTTAAAAAGCAGTGGCTGTACGTCTTCTGGCTATGTCAGTGAGGTAGTTTTTTGCTCTGTATAATGTACCCACTTTTTGATGATTTTTTTTAATGCACGTGATACATCATGGTCAAATTTCAACTGGTCATCTATGATGACACCCAATAATTTTGTGTGGTTTACTTGCTCTATTATAGTGTTGTTGCCAGAGATGATGGTAAAGATAATGAATAGTGCTGTTTTGGAACAGATGTGTTCTGGGGTAAAGAGCAATAATTTACTGTTATTAGAGTTTAGAATTAGTTGTGAATTATTGAATCATGTTTCACTTGATAAGAAGGATTATTCTGTAAGGTCATAGAGTTTAGAGAGAGATTTGGCATAGTAGATTAGGGTCTAGTACTTCTATGGGAGACCACAGCAATGTCAGCATTAACAGCATATGGACCATGATGTACTATAAAGCAGATATGCCAAACTGTATGCCATAGTTTACAATGCAAAGATTCGTAGGTTATAATAATACTGTGTAGATCAGAGAAGGACTGCAGTACACATGGCCATACTGTAAGGATGACTGGCACAGAGCAGTTACAATTAAATTTAACATGATTTAGAAACGTATGCGTTAGATATTTTCACTAATATTCATAGTGTTGTGAGTTATATCTACATATGTTATGGCATTTCAATCTTTCTGTAACAGACACGGATGAATAGTTTACGTTTCTGGAGGATGGTTCTGATTATATTATTATATTTCATATCATGGTCTGTTGATATGTACTTCACAATTCTTAACTATATATCTTAATCCAACCTTATGTCATTCTATATTGAAGCAACTTTTTATGGTTAATGTCTGCAACTGCACAATAGTTGACAACTTTTTCAACCACTATTACAAAGGCAGCAATGCCAACTCAGGTTATATCACTAACCCATGGAACAGTGCATAGCTGGCCCATAAAGGATACATATCAGTAAATGACCAAATAGTTCTGGCAGCCATCACTTTCATTCAGGATACAGCACCATACTGCAGTTGTTTTACAAATCCTTGGAGACTGCATGGTATATAACAATGAAGGGATGACTTTGGTAAATAGGTAAGAAGTACCCTACTGTGGGTACCCCTGGTACAGGCATACACTTATTTAGCTGTAGTGTCCTTTGTGCTCATTTGGAATGTAACTGAGCTCAGGTTACTGCTGATAACAATGCTGTTGGTTGTGCATTTAAGAACAGTTCAAGCATGTCATAAATGGCATACTGTCATTCGTAAATCTGCTAGAAGGTAATACTGTGTATTAATGACAGAAAGCAGTAGCAAGGCTGTGATTTGGGGAATTTTGTCTTGCACAAATAAATATGTTTAAGGCAGTTAAATGATGCAGGTATTCCAATTTTCAGAAAACAATAATGTTACTTTGTAATTGTGCATTTCAAACTGTGATCAGTTTGACTCGCATGATTCTTGTATTGGTCTACTTCAAGAAGTGAAATTCCTGGGAACCTTATTCCAAAACAGTATTATCCAGGCATTAATCTGCTTTTCTGTCTCTCTCTTCATGTAGCTCCAGGCTTTACACATTTTACTTTCGGCTCTTCCCAACAACCATTCCAAGATTGTTGGGACCCAAAGGCTTGACTGACCTACTTCATGTTATTTCCACATCTTTCTCAGGTAGCAAGTTAATGCATTTCTGTACTACAGTTTTGCATCAGTATTGCTTATTTTTCTTTTAGGGATTGCTTACCTGCTACTGTGTCTGACTTTGGTATTCAAACAGTTGTGTGCCTCTTTTTTTTGCACCTCAAGGCCTTAATTAGCTGCATCTGTATAATTCCTAAAGGTTCTAGCATTCCAATTTTCAATTTATGTTCACTTTGCCACAAAGCGCAGCAGGTGGTGAAACTGTTAGATTAGAGGACTACTGCAGGAGGGGTTATAAATCTGAGATTTTGGAGGGAAGACTGGTAACACGTATATGTGCTGGTACAGTCACAGTTATTTATGGGTATCTATACAGTATACAACTGGTACGTGTCTGCTTTTTTATTGCAAGTGCCACACTAGCTGCCAAATTACATGGTTATTCTTTGATAGTCATGGAAATATGACACTTGTTTCCATGTAGACAGCAAGATGTATAGTTATTAAGCCAAAGCATAACCTATGTTCATTAAGGATTGTGCTTGGCAGTGCTTCTAGTACAGTCTTCTTGCATCTCAGGTCACATGATCCTGAGCCATAAGAAGCAAATGAAGGCTGGCTCAGCTATTCTCATTAAAGGTTTACCTTCAGTGGTGAATGCCCTCACTTAACAGTCATCTGGTATGACGATGTGTGTAGTGTTCTGTCTGCATACTGAATACTATTCGATGTCTGAGCATGCAGATAGAAATGTCTGATTTAACAGATGGTCCTCATGTATGTCTAAACCTTTAAGGATTCTGTGATGTAATACCTGTGGCAGGGATCCATGATATGAGTGAGTAGCATATTAGTCTAACAACAGACACAGGGGCCACTACTCCTGATGTACTTGCTTATAGACGAGCCTGGGATAGCAGCTGCAATAGTTTCAGCTGTACATGCTCCTGACATGGAGAGTGAGTTCACGTTGGTACTAAATAATATTACAGCAGTTAAGATGGCAGTCCTAAAGAAGAACTGAAGTACACCCTCAGATTTGAAGGTAGGCAGCATACACCACATTTTCACAGGTACTCCACTCCCTCATACCTGCCAACCATCAAGCACTCCCTTATTAGTTTCAGTCCTCAAATTCTGCAGTATGATGGATGTACCCAGTCTTATTCGGGGGTGACAGATAGCCAGGGAAGCCTTCCTCCATGCAGCATAGGCTAGATTCAGACCTGCTGAATCTAGACTGTTTGGTATCACTGTGCTCTTAGTCCAGCCATCTTACATTAAGAGGGCCTCCCTGCACCCTTGTGGAAGAAATGTTAGATCAGGACCCATCTGAGTTGGGAATTACTGGAGAAAGGCTCAGTTTGGGGCTCTCTCATTGGTAGTTGTGTTAAAACACTTTAAATGTGTTTGTATATAACCCTTGTGTTTACGTGGATTTGAGTTCAGTTTACCAGAACTGCTCAACATTTGGAAACTTTAGCCAGAGTTCTGCAGTGGATCTGCACTGAAATCCAAGGCATCCACTAAAAAATAAAACCTGAAAATTAAGTATATTTTAAGCCAGCACTGCACTTTGTTAACTTTATTTAATTGAATTGCTGCTTCATTTTTGCTGTTTGTGACTAAGTCCAGCTAGCCCACTTCCTTCTCAAATGCCACATTCAGAAAAATCCTGCCAGAATGGACAGGTAGTTTCCCATCATTTCTCCTGCCATCTTGATTGATATGGGCATCTTGAGGCAATGTAGCAATTACTTCATGTATGCTGGCAATCATTTACTTCTAAAGCAAACTAACATCCTAACATCCTATGTGAGAGATGCAAATACACTGTAGAATTGGAATCAATTCTCTCATGTAAAAACAAACTAGACATCAAACAGGTTGTCAGCACACAGGCTTCAACTGTCATGCAAACCTCACCTCTCACACAAAATAAGGTCATGACACATAAACCCACATATGCACAGGTACTCACTAAAGCCTATCAAAAGAAAATAGACCTCCCAAGTGCATACCAACCACACTCACCATTAAGCATAAAGAAACCATTATACATATCAACACACACACACACACACACACACACACACACACACACACACACACACACACACACACACACACACACACACCTGTTTCTCAACAAATAAGCCCCTAAGGCAAAACACATCCAATGTCTTGGTCATAGGTGACTCCATAGTGAGACACACAGATGTCCCCTTCACCAGAGTGGACAAGGAAAAGGTTATGGTCAGCTGCCTGTCAGGTGCCAGAATCCAACAAATCATGCATGCACTCAAGTCACTCAAGAACAAGTACCATTATAACGTTGTCATAGTCCATGTTGGAGTGAATGACTTGAGATGCACCTCTCTGGACTATATGAAGAGAGACATGATAGAACTTTCTGATTATGTGCCTGAGACAGGTATGTCCCTAGCCCTAAGCAGTATCCTACCCTCACCCAGGATGATGCCACAATATAAACAAAAAATGATCAACTTCAACAATTGTCTCAGCTTCTAGTGTCAGTCCAGGGGGATCCAGTATCTGTCAGCCTGGGAGGAAATGATAGACAGACCTTGCTACTTTGCTAGAGATGGTCTGCACCAGTTCCCCTTAAGCTTTTGGATACTGGCAAAGGCCCTTGCCTCCTCCATAGTGCCTTTTTTAGACATTGTCAAAAGAACAAATGTTCCAAAATAACAAAATCTAATCAAGACAAACTCAGGGCCGTGCTGCTTAATGCTAGGAGTTTAAACACAAAACTGCTCTCCCTGGAACCACTCCTCACCTTGGAGGATGCTGATGTCTGTTGCAGTTACCAAGACATGGTTCAAGACCACTGAGAGGACTGCAGACATGCAAGGCTACAATGCCTTCCATGTGTTCAGACCTCAAAATGAGTTTGAAGGAACCAAAGATGGAGGTGTATCCATCTTCATTAAAACCAAATACACTTTAAGACTGTTCAAACAGCATGACTCTCTCGAACTACTCCATGTCCATTTAACTATTGGGAAAGTAACATACCACATCATTGCTAGTTATAGATTCCCCCACCATGACCCAGGATAAGCACACCACCTACCTCAATTTACTGGAATCCCTCACCGTACAGCTTAACACCTTAGTCATGGGAGATTTCAACTATCTTTCCATAGACTGGGGGACATACATGAGCAAAAACATGCTTGCCCAGAGGTTCCTGGACTCTGTTAATACAAATGCTCTGGAACAGATAGTCTGCACCCTCACTAGGGGCTCTAATGTTCTAGACATAGTACTCAACAACATGGAAGGGGATCACTATATTTCCTCATGCGTGATCCTCTCCCTAGTTAGGTCAGACCTCAAATCAGTCTTGTACTACTGGAACTGACACCCTCACAGGAACAAAAATTATAAAAAACTTCACCAAAGCTAACTACAGCATACTAAGCAATGGTATAAAAAGCTTCATGCCGCCCACAACTAGTGGTGGCTGATGACTTCAAATCAAAGGGGGCTGCAGGAAACAGCTGAATGGGTGGGGCCAAGGGGAAGAGGTGTGACCAACTAGAAAGGGTTGGAGCTATGCTCAAAACCACAAAAACTGGGACTTTAATTAGATATGCTGCCCTGGGTGCCAAACCGTCATTATGAGAGTCCAATCAAAACAAAATGAAATGTAGAAGAAAAAAATATATTTTAATGCATTGGCCACATGACAGCTTACTTAATATCTAGATGGAAACAAAAAGATTGTGAGTCATGAAAAAATTAATTACTTTTTAAATACATTACTGAAATGCCAGTCAAAATCAAGTGTAAAAAACAAGCAGCACTCAGCTAAAGCCACTTGTCCTTGCACTGCAGTTCTAATTATAATTTATATCCAGCTTTATAAAAGTACCATGTAACAGGCTGAAAGTAGCAATCTCTGTGATATCCCCATGTGTAAAAATGTTTCTTATCCCAAAAAGACCTGCTGCCTAACAACATCTACTTGTTTCATGGGGAAAACATGATCAAAGTAAAAAATGAACAGCAGACAAGAAACAAGCTGAAGATAAATTGCGTAAAGGATTACTGCACAGGTTATGGACCACACGTGATAGACTGACATTCTATTTAGTTTATGGGTAAAGCCTGCAAAGAAGACTGGAAGTCTCTAACAAATGTACTGAGCTTCTGAAAATATTGTAATCCTGTCCTTTATTACAAATACTGTCATATGCATTTCAGTATCTAAGGCTTATACGTTATCTAGTTATGTAAATATTCTCTGCATAGCAACAACAAAAAGGCTTTCAATGTTGGTAATTCTTTAACAGTATGCTTATTAAAGCTTACTTACATCTTACAATCACAAATAAGCTTACCTGATGGCCATTAAAGCATTGCTACTTAAACACAGGGCACCAGGCACTGCAACAACACGAATTTTCTGAATAATAAGAAGCATAAATCAACAGTATAAAAATATGACAGAAAACCAGAACATTCTGCAAAATCAAGGACAGATGAAAAGCCACTGTATTACTTGTGTCTACCTTGGATGGGGGGATACTCTACACATTTACACTGCATAACTGCTCCTTGCCTTGCTTGGACACATCCAGAGTACCTCTCAACCTCTTAACGCAGGAAATCTGGACAAGGCCAAATATATTGGAGGAACATACAAACAGTACTAAAAATTGCCCTTGTATGAACTTAGACAGTTGAGATAAGAACAGGTCTTGTTTTAGCAATCATTTTTCTGAAGGGTATGAAGTCTGAAACTCAATGTCCGTCATTATTTAGTGACTTCATTCCTAAATGATTTTTCAGAAAGCCACAAATTTTATTATGAACAAACCAAAAAAAAACAAAAATCTATTCATTCTGTGTAAATCTGTAGAGTTGAAAGGTATAGTTCAGCCGGTGCTGTCTTTGAGTTTGCCGCCCTTCCCCCCTCACAAAATCATGGATGAATGGGGCCTCCCTCCTGCAGCCATTCCAATGTCCCATTACTTGGCTATTTCGCCCCATTTACCATAAACACTGTAATGTGCATATTGCTTTACTTCTACGATGATTTGGATTTCATTTAAAAGTTTTATTTTATTATTTACAGCACAAACACTAATAGACATCTGCTAAACAAAGTAATGCAGTCTCACAATGAAAATAGACTTAGCATTAATACTTCTCTACCCTTGAAACTCACATTCATTGAAACAGCATTGAAACCCACATTCAAAGAAAATACATCTGGCCAGTGGCAGATAAAGATTACATGTGGCTGTTTTCAAATCATATGCCACTTGCACACGAAACATACATGTGTTCTTTGATACACCTTCCTGATTATATTAAATTATATTGTATAAAACAGTACACTTGTTAGATGGTGTTTTAAATTTATTGTTTTGAACATTTTTCCAGTAAACAATGAAACAAAATGTATGCACCAACAATGACAAA
>NC_056731.1:1793977943-1793995443 GCF_019279795.1 Protopterus annectens | reverse complement strand
GGCCCCTTACTGTTTGACATTTATTTTATTTATTTATTTATTTATTTATTTTACATTTGTTGACCGGGCTAGTCTAACTGGACACATGTCCATTTTCAGTAGAGGCCCGGGGAGAAAAGCTCCTCTTTAAACTAACTAAATCAAAACAATCGAAAGTACATGCAATATATACAGTACATAAACCTAAAGAATTATTACATCAAATTGAGATGTACAGGATTATAAATATACAGATTGTGACTGCTAAGTTTAATAAGGTAAGATACAGAGTAATAATTAGGGGAGAGAGATAGATAATACTTGATTAGAAAATTGGATATGGATGAGCCTTTGAAAAGATATAAAATGGCTAAGAATAAGGGAGAAATACTGAGAAGTAAGAGGATTAATGAATGTAAGTACAAGGGGAAGAAGTTACCTTCATAGTGAAAGAGAATAAATTGGTTTATAAATACAAGATGGAAAGATAAGAGCTCTCAGAAGAAAGCAAGGTTGTTTGGAGCATATTCAGTATAAGCAGCTTGGGAAAAAGATGCTGAGAAGGGGGGGGGGAATTGCTAATACTGCAAAGAGGGTTATTGGAAGAGAGTTATTCAGTGATGTTATATTGAGGGGGGGGGTTAGTCAGGGTTAGTACAAGGACAAAGCCATTGTGTTTTTAGTTGAATCTGTAGTTGCTTTTTAAAGAGTGGTAATGATGAGAGAGATGTAAGTTTAGTGGGAAGCTTGTTCCAAATTTTCCCTACTGTATTAGAGAAAAGAGAATCACCAGCCTTGTTGTGGGATTTCTGGGTGGTAACCAGTAGTTTATTTGCTGAGTGAAGGTTAGTAAGGTTTGTGTAGGGGGGGATGAGCCTACTGAGAATAGGAGTATTACTAGGCTGGTACAGAATTTTATGGGTAATGGAGAGTTGTTGAAATTCTAGCTGGTTATTTAGTTCAAGCCATCCAAGAAGTTTGAGATTTAGGCAGTGATGAGTTCTAAAAGAGGACCCAGTAGCAAACCTGGCAATATTGTTATAAGAAGTGGACAATTTGTTTAGGTTGCTTTTGGAAAGATTAGTATAAATTGGTGATGCATAGAGGAGGGTGGAGAGCAGGTGTGTCTGGGCAATAGTAGTTCTGGCTTCTGGGGTGAGAAAAGGTTTTATCCTATATAACGATGCAAGTTTTCTGTTTACAGTTTTAAGGAGGAGGCGACGTTGTTGGAACCAGTTTTCTACTTGGTTAAATACTGTTTGGGTGATGGACTGGAGTTCAGATGAGGTGGTTCCTTTACAAATCAAAGTGGAGTCATCTGCGTATTGTATGCTGGTAGGTAGAGGTAAATTAGTAGAAAGGTCATTAATGAATATAGAGAAGAGTAGAGGACCCAGGATAGAACCCTGAGGGACACCAAGGGTAATAGAGAGTGCTAAGGAATAAATCGCCTTCTTCTGGTAAATCTGAAGAAGGCGGCGTATTTATTCCGCCGAAAGCGCTTATTTCATCTTGGAGGACATTAAAACATTTTTAAATACTAGCCTACTCTTATTGCGTTCCAGGCGTGCCTTGTGGATTTAAACAGTGTTTTTGGTTTGTTTCGTGCAGTTTTAATAGGGAGAAGTGTGGATAGGTTATTATCCCAAAGGACAGCCTGCTGTCTATTGTGCATATAGGATTTGAACCATTGTAGTGCCTGTGAGTCAAGTGAGAGAGATTTGAGTATGTTGAGTAGTATTTGATGGTTGACCATATCAAAAGCTTTAGATAGGTCAATGAACAGAGCAGAGGAGTGCGTGTTATTGTTGCGATGTTTATTGATGCAGTCTGTAAAGGATAGGAGAGCAGTGGTGGTACTGTGGAATGGTCTGAAACCATGTTGGCAGTCACCTAGTAGGTTATATTGGAGAATGTGGTCAAGGAATTGTTGATGGATACATTTTTCCATTATTTTGGCCAGTGGTGATAATATGGCTATGGGCCAAAAGTTAGAGAGTTCAGTTGAATTCCCTCCTTTGTGAAGTGGGATTATGTGAGAGACTTTCCAGAGTGAGGGAATGGAGCCTTCAGTTATGGTTCTATTGATTAGAATTGAAATGGGATAGGCAAGACCTTTTGCAGCAGTTTGAAGGTATTCAGGTGGTAGGAGATCTGCTGAGGGAGTACAAGGTTTAAGTTTATGAAGTAGAGTGTAGATGAGGGTTGTAGGAATAGGTTTTAAGTGAAAGGTAGCTGTTAAGGTAGTTGGGGGGGATGAGAGAGTAGAGTTCACAGGTGGTAAGGTGTTAGCTAGAGATTGTACAGTTTCAGTAAAAAAGGTATTGAAAGCATCTGCAATCTGGGTAGGAGAGTTTAGGGAAAGACCAGATGGGGTAGGTGTTTTGGAGTGGCCTGGATGTAAAAGTTTATTTATGCCTGACCAGAAGCTTTGAGGGTGATTATGGTGATTTTGCTGGAGTTTAAAGAAATAGTTTTTTTTATCTTGGATTATTAATTTTTTGGTGGCATTTCTTAGCTGTCTAAAGTACTGCTGATCAATTGGGTCTTTAGTGTTTCTCCATTTGGACCAGATTTTATTTCTTTGTAGGATTTGTTGTCTCGTTTCTTTAGTGAGCCATGGGGCTGCTTTGTATCTAGTTCTTATAGTGCGTGAGGGGGCGTGGAATTCTAAAATTTGTAGGAATTTGGAGTTAAAATGGAATACTGCATCATCAATTGGCAGGTGTCTTAGGGGCGACCAGTCACAGGCTTGAAGTTCAGCCTGAAAGTTGGCTGGATCAAATTTTTTTTTGTTGCAGGTGATTTTAAAGGTGATTTGATTTGGGATAAAGGATTTATGTCTAGATAGATAGGTTAGTGAATGGTCGCTAATATCATCAGGAAGGATACCTACTTTGTAGGAGAGAGGGTGGCTGTTAATTAAGATCCAGTCTATTATACTTTCTTTGCAGCTAGGTTTATGGATTCTGGTGGGGGTAGTAATAGTTTGTGAGAAGCCATAGAGGTTTATATGGGTTGTGGGTTCTAGAGTGGTACAGGTGTTCCAGTCTATATTAAAATCACCGAGTACAATGGTTTTTTGAGGGAAGGATGTAGAAAGCCAGCAGAGGATATTTTCTAAGGTGCTAATGTTATTGCCTGGGGGTAGGTAGGAGCATATTATGTATATGGATTTAGTTGTATTTAGCTGGAGTTTGGAGATAAGAATTTCCACATTAGTTTCTAGAGGTGGTTGTAGTAGTAAGGGCGTGACCTGTAAATGAGATTTGTGCAGTATTGCTACCCCACCACCTTTTTTGGTAGTTCGGTCTAACCTCAAGATATTATAACCAGGTGGGAGTATTTCATTGTCTTTTGTAGCTGGTTTAAGCCAGGTTTCAGTTAAGCATAATATATCGAAAGAGTGAGTGTCTAGTAGAGCGTGTAGTTGGCTTACTTTATTGTTAACACTTCTTATATTGAGATGAGCTATTAGTAGAGAATTTGTGCTTGTACAGGGAGTGAAGAGGGGTGAGGTGTGAATTAGGGTGTTGTTATTTGGTCCTGGGTTGGGATGAATGTCACCGTGAAGGAGAGGATGTCTAATTGGGTAATAAGGATGCTTCAGTGGTTTGCTGTAATTAGGTTGTGATTTCCTATATAGGGTAATTGAGAAATGGGCAACTCTGTGATATTTAGGTGATAGATAGGTTGAGGTGCATGTTATGTTAGAATGGCTATGGAATACAAGCTCATTTATTACTAATGTTTGTTTATTTCTCAGAAGTCTAGGCCAAAGTAGATGGCCTTTGGCTCACCAAGTTTGCTGATGATTGCAAAATGGGAGCAATCATTGAGCCCTCATCCCCACCAATGATGTCAACATATTACAAGAAGGGAGACCACAAACAAATGATTGGTGCCACAGCCATGGTCTAAAACTAAATGCAAAAAAAATGCATTATTATTCCCTTTGGCAAAATGGAATTCCCTACAAATTATAATATTGACAGCACCCCCCTGAGTTCCAACCCAGTGATGCAAGACTTGGTAACACAGGTTGATAACAATCTGAACTTTGACCACCAAGTTTACACAGTGGTAAGGAAAGCCATCTATGTAGTACACCTCATAAGCAAGAGCATTGCATCTGGGTCAAGGGATGTTATAACTCTACTGTGCTCGACCCACATCAGATCATTAATAAAGTATAATGCACCCTTTTGCATGTACCTCACCAGACACCTGCAGCAGCTGGAGGAGAAATGAGAGTTTTCTCACTAAAAAAACACAGGGACTCTAAACCATGACCTAAGTGGACAGACTGAAAGCCTTGTCACTTAACTCTGTATCCTATAGGCTGCTGAGAACTGACTTGTGCCTGGCCTGTAGGGCAATCTCCAACCCTGCTCTAATGAAAATGCTGCACATCTGAAAGTCAAATGACTAAAGAGTCACTCACTCTAGTGATCTCAGCCTAGCTTGTGACATTAACAGAACATGCAGGAGAGACAGATATGTCTCACAGAGACTGCTGCATCTCTGTGATAGATTCCCTATTCATGTAGAACAGAGCTCTTCACTGACTATTCAAATGCAAGCTAGATAATTGGAAGGGAGACCACAAATTCACCCCTGGGGTTGCAGCCAAGTCCCTCATGGACATGGCTAGCCGGTGTTGATCATAGACCTACTCTGTTCATAAATTTGTTCTGTGAACTACCCAAAAAAAGAACAAATGGGAATACCTGGGATTAACATGGCTAGGCTTACAAAGGCTCTAGGACCGTTAGCCTAGTAACCCCCTTTGAACCTATGAACTCATAAACCTATGAGGGTTATTTGTTCCAACTATTTGCAAATTATAAGCTTCCATTGTAGCTGGGCACAATCACACCACTCCAATGTCTCATTCCATCTGCCATCCAAGGGTGATGGCTAGTATAAACACCAATCCCTGTTCTGCAGCTATCCCACTGAATAGATATATATCTCCATGCCACTGGAGGTCACTAAGCCTGGCTGTCAATCTTCAGTGAAGTCTTTATTCTGACAGCTAATTTTTTCCCCGGCCCTAACCTCATCCTACCTCTATCCCCTGGTGGTGACATCATCATCTGCATCACTACAGGGACTACTAATGCTCTTCTCTCTGAGGTATGTAGGCTTCATCACATGAAGGGGCAAAGCCTACCATAACTAGCTTTGGGGATTGAATATCCCATCCTTCTGTACATTTGCTCCTATTTTCAGTGATACAGGCCTTCACTCCAGCACCAAAGTGGCATGTCAACTGGCTGAGAACCACTGCATCTTCCCTGCAGGATTGGTGAGCTGTAGGTCTTCTTTTTTTACCTTCCCAAGCCTAGCTCTTCCGGTTCCTGAGCTGCTAGTTGAACTAACTTACATCAGACTGATCTTCTCATATCACAGACTCATAGCATGAGTGGTAATAATAGGACATTCAAGGTAAAATGGATACAATTCTTAAAAAACAAGAACATCTGCACTGTACTGATATGTCCACAGAGGCTGACAGTGGTACAGTACCCTATTATTCAACAGATACTGACAGGACCAGTGTACGTAAGCTGGTTTCAGCAGATCAGGTATATGTGTTTGCCATAAAAGGCATGAAGAGCATCTCCTGCACTGGTGATGGACCATTCATCATCAGCAGCATCATCAACCCTCTTTTTCCCATTTTCTACATGGGGTTGGGTTGGGGTATGTGTCAGTTGTCTCCATCTCTCTTAATTCAATGCCACACTCCTAACTTCTTCGACAGTTGTGTCTAGCTGTTGCAGGTCTTCTCTCTCACAGTCCATCCATGACTTTTCTAGATGCCCTTGTTTCCTCTTGCCTTCTTTCTGATGTCCAAATCTTTTTCAGCAAACTGCTTCTGCTTGTCTTCACATGTGCCCAAACCACCAAAATCTGTTCTCTTTTGACCTTTGGAGTTACTTTGGCTTCTGCTCTGATGCCTTAATTTCTTTGTCTGTCCCACAGTGTGCATCCTATCACCCATCTCAGGCACTTCATCTCCATCACCTCTAGCTTCTTCAGCTGCTCTGCATTCACTGTTCAGGTTTCTGCACCATATAGCATTACTGGTCTGACCACTGTTTTGTACACCTTACTTTTCAGCTTCTTTGTCATTCATCAAATACTACCCCTGATACTGTGTGCAAGTTGGCTGCAGATCCTCTGATTTTAGCTTTGACCTCTTCATTCAGACTTTCCTTCTCGTTAACCACTCCTCCCAGGTACCTGAAGCTGTTAACCTGTTCCACTGTATTTCCTTCCATCTCAATTCTAGGATTCTTCTGATTTCCCCCAGTTGTTGCCATTGCAACTCTCTTACCTGTACTCACTTTCATTCCATATGCCTTCAGTTTTCCACTCCATTCCCCTGTCCTTTGATGATGTTCTTCTAGTGAAGAATATGCCTATAATACCACATTTTTGCATATAGCAATGTTGTTGATCTTTTCCCTCCTACATGTGTGCTAATGTAATCCATTACCGGTGGTGACAGACATTTCATATTTCTAAATATCTCATGACAGCAATAGACCAGTCATTGTCAGCATTAAGTTGCTACAGACTGCTCTAGCTTGGACAGCCTATAAGCTTGATGCACAGTGCTAAACAGGCTGATATGCTTCTGATGAGAAACAGTATTGTAGGTCTCAAGGAGGCTCGTCTGCAGTTGTATTTCTCTAATTGTGGCCCAAATGGTACTTCATATGGCACATACAAGCTGTACACAGTATAGCAAGCCTCTGTGCAGGCACTGCATGAAAACAACCACTTGTAACATCCTAGAGTGGGTTGAACCATGCTTCTAGCTCCAGCCATGCAGGTGCTCATTCAGTTATCAATTGATAGTTAACCCATAAGGAGTGGCAAGGTGGAAGGGTGTACATGACCTCATGCTAGTGTATCTACAGTATCTACATCTATTTACACTAGAGCATATAATACATGTCCATGGTAACTGACATCTTATAAATATCTACATCTGGCTATTGCTATGTAGTCATGTGCAGTTGTATGGAATGTGCATTGTACATATGGATATATTATGGGTGATCAAAATGTCTGTTTATCAAAGTTCTCTCTGATGCATAGTTTGCATTATATAGGTATGCCACAGCATACACCATGTTGCAGATTACCTGAGGCACTAGCAAATGCTTGTGCATCACATTACTTTGTGCAGTTTAAAATAAGCCAGGTTTGGCACATTGCTTTTGTGCAAAGCACACCTATATAAAACACATGCTATACTTCTGTTTACATGTTTCTTCCTGCCTTGACCTGAATAGCCCAGGGTGTGGTTTGTACCACTAGCATTATATCCTCTAGCTCCTCCTTCTCAGCATTCATCTATGCACTGCATTCAGCCATCTGCAATGTCATGTTGATTGTTTGCTGACCTGTAGCTATATTCTGTTGCAGTCTCATTTTTTCTAGCATGGCATAGACTATGCAAATCCAATATGCTTTCTCTGATGAGTACTCTCATACACTTACTGAGGTATTCAGATATAAAAATCAGCTCTTCTGGATGCAAAATGACCTGCCATTGTACATCCCATGAACTTGACATGCCATTAGAAATTAGTTGGATAGGGTTCATCAGCCATGATTGTAGCTGATGGGATACACTGAGCACACACATTAGCTGTTAGTAGTTTTGAGCTGAAACATGTCTTCCTGTCTCAAGTATATCACAGCTGGTTGTTGGCTGCGTGGTAATCAGTGCCTGCCAGTGGGATTTCTATGGGATATGGATTCTTGAGACAATGTTTGGTACACATCACTCATCTGTCAAACATGGGAAATTCAGGAACTCACAGAATATTTGCAACATACATTAAAGTGACATTATCACAGTTATACAGATGATAGAAGTTAATGGACTGAACACGTTACTATATAGGCCTTCTGACATTCCCAGTGCTTATTTTATCATTTCTAGAGGTATCAGGGAATCTAATAACATTTCTAATGTGCTTTGCCATGCATATATTGAAGATTATTACTATTCTAAGAGAAGATGGCTATGATATCCCTAATGTATCACTTCTAGGTTAAGAGAAGGTGCTTTTTACTATGAGGTAAGGGAGTGTCACAAAACTAGTCTCCAACAATATGTGAGTCATGCTGTCCAGTTGGTATAAGACCAACAAAGTTTGTGTCAGCAGTCATCTTCAGGAAAGTACTTTTTTCCCTGTACCAGTCAAGGAAATTCTGATCAGCTAGCATAATAGGGTTTAGTTAAGGGTGCCAGTATTGGTATATTCTGAGAGGATGTATGGTACCTATGCCCAAGAGATTCCTCCTACCCACTACAGCCAGTCAAAAAATAAAGTGAATTTTTTCAGTCGTACTTTTGCTACTTCAGCATGTCATAAAATTATAGGGTTTGTATATATGTGCTTGTGTGTGTGTGTGTGTGTGTGTGTGTGTGTGTGTGTGTGTGTGTGTGTGTGTATGTGTGTGTCTGTGCATGGGCACACATGCATGTGTATCCAGTTAAGTACTTTTGTACACATATATGGCATAAAATGATCACTGCATGAGAATTTTATGTTCAGTTGTCTAGAAGTTTTCCTGCGGCTATCTGAACTCTCTTGATCTGGTCAAACAAAGGGTCTGCTTTTGTACAGTGCTAGTAAAACTCTGGCCAAACTGCATTATGAGAAGCAGAATACAGAAAGTCAAAACAGATGCTGTTAAATATACAAGTCATAGGTTCTCCTGCAATTCATCTATTACGACTATCAATTTAAAGGTCTAGCAATCACATGCCACTAACAACAAAACTTCTTTGTGGGAAGTATCTAGTTTATTTTGTATCACATCAGATTATTTTTCTGTGCAAAGTCACATTGATGTAATTCTGGCTTTCTTTACTGGAAAAAAGCCAGGAAATTTATTTTAGTGCTAGAAACTCTCTCTCTCTCTAAAATATACTTTCTCTCTCTCGCTCTCTTTTATCGTACATATTATGTGGCTTGGAATCAATACTTTTACTCACATGCTTTAGCTGTTCAAGAAATGATACTGATCACCACAGCTCCTTGAAGTGATTACAGAGTGAAAAATTAGACTTTCTGCTGTATTAGACATGTAACTACATATTGTAATCAGTAATACTCATTAGCTAAATTACACTACTTCACCTTCTGTTAGCACATTCTGTCAATAGATTATGTGGAAAGACATGATAATGAACTTATTCTCTGCTTGGTATGTTCATATTTTCTTATAACAAGAAAGGATCCTACTAAATAATGTACAAAAGCAATGCACAAGTTTTTAAAATAAATAACATTCATAGGAGTAATACTAGTAAGAGTGAAAGGGAAGGTCTACAAGAGGGTAGTGAGTCCAGCTATGTTAAATGAGTTGGAGACAGTGGCATTGACAAAAAGGCAGGAGTCAGAGCTTGACATGGCAGAGATTTGCACTGGGTGTGACGAGGATCGACAGGATTAGGATAAGTATATTAGAGGGTCAGCCCAGGTTGGAAAGTTTGGAGACAAAGCCAGAGAGGCAAGATTACGTTGGTTTGCACATGTGCTGAGAAGGGAATCTGAGTATATTGGGAAAAAATGCTAAGGATGAAGCTACCAGGTAACAGGAAAAGAGGAAGGCCTAAGATAAGGTTTATGGATGTGGTGAGAGAGGACATGCAGGTGGTTGTTGTGACAGAGCAAGATGCAGAGGACAATAAGAAATGGAAACAGATGATCCACTGTGGCGACCCCTAATGGGAGCAGCTGAAAGAAGAAGAAGGAATAATTGGATGAACTGACTTGTTGACGACTAGTACAGAGAAACTATTTTACTCATTAGAAATTATGATATTCAAGAACTGCAGTAGACAGTTGTTTTGTTTAGTGTTAATTCATTTTCTATGTATTTATTGTTGATTTATAATCTGGGCTTGTCTGCATACTCTTTTCAATAACCAAGATATGAAGATATTACAAAATGACAATTGCTAACAAGAGTCGAAAATATGTTTTTTACCTCAGTATACAAACAGTTTTACAAAATGCTCTGAACTACATGTTTTGTAAGATCAAGCAGTATCATTAAATGTTTTTGAGAGTCAGTGTATAAAATTAATGATCCTTTTAGTGCAAAACGTCTTCATTAACTCTTACTTGGGTACTTTCAAGGTGTGTGTGAGAGAGAGAGAGATCACACATTTTTATGCAGACTGTTCTTGCATTGAGTATAATCAGTGGGCATTGAGTTCCTTTCTGCACATTTACATAGATATGTCTGATATCTGTAAATGGCAATGCAGTGGTGCAATAGTTAACAATGTCGCCTCACAGCAAGAGGCTCTCTGATTCGATTCTCTGCTGGGGTGCCTTGCATGTGGAGTGTGCATGTCCTCCCTGCATTCGCATGAGTTTCTTCCAGGTACTCTGGTTTCCTCCCACATTCCAAAGACATGCATTTGGAGTGTTTCTCCCAGGCATCTGATGAAAGTAGGCTCTGTCCTATTCTGACTTTCATGGTCAACAAATGTTAAATAAATAAATATGACTTTTTGAAATATCTAAAAGCAGTACTTACACAGGTCTGGCCAAACAAAATCTTATTTCAGTGCTTAACTTTAAACAAAACAATGTTTGGAAGTGATTATAGATCAGACTCACAATAAGTACAGCATATTATTCCAACCTTTGCTCATGTTTGCTTGGTTGACTGATAGTGCATGACATAAACCTAAATAAAAAAATAATATCAATAAATAGTGCTTAAATACAATACGCTTTCTTCTCAGTTTTTTTCGGTGATGTCTGCTAACAGCATTCAGTGAAAGAGCTGAATATCAAAACATTGTGTCACTGTGAGGCATACCTCTCAACTGTTCTGATTTTTGAGTCATATTTTTGGTCTTTTCCTCAAAAGAATTGTGTTTTTTTGGCAAATCATTGAGGCCTAGAGTCACTAAATAATGGCATACATTTCAGTTTTAGATTTTATATTTTTCAGGAAATGCATGATAATGCAACAATTATTATTTTAGGAATTTTATGTTTCTAAGAGGAATATTTAAAAATTGTCCCTATTTTGTACTGTTTTCACTTCATTATTTTAGGCTTTGTCCAGCTTATCTGTGCTAAGGGGTTGGCAGGTGTGCTGTGACATACTTGGACAGGGTAAATCAGGCATGGTATGTGTAGAAGTAGGGGAGAAAACTAAAGAAGTTAGAAAGCAGAGCACAGCCCTGCAGTACTGTTGCCTTAAATCATTTCAGTCTTTCAACACTATCAGCTCCCTGTACAGAGTTCAACATAAAATCATGGTTGGCCTTGTCACATTTTTTTCAACTAATTCTACTGGTACAAGTTCCAAACTACCTGTCTTGTCAGCTGCTACTGATAACATAGCAATAACCCACGCCTGGGTGTGGGTAATGCTGGATTTACCCACGGTTGGCGTAAACAAAGACAACCGTGGGTAAATCCAGCATTACCTACACCCAGAAGTGGGTTATTGCTATTATACTATGGTGTTAGTTTGTTTTGTATTATCTTTGTATTGTTGTTATTTAGGTTTTTGTTTGCTTTTCTTTGTATTCTTCCACTTTTTTTTTGATAAAATAGTCCACACTTTCAGTTTGTGTTTATTGTTTATTTTTATTTTAATTTAAATACATGTTATTTTTTAATTTTTCAGGAAATGTTAGAAATTAATTATATTAGTAGATATAGTTGTAAAGCTTTTGGTATGTCTTCATAGTTTTAAAGCTTTTGGTATGTCTTCTTGTTGTAGTTTCTTTTATATTTCTGTATTGGTTCTGCCTTGATGGTTGTCTATGTTCATATGTTGACTTGAGTTCTTCTTAGTGTAGTATCTGTAATGAGAAATTGTGTTTATAGTTAATTTTATGTTTATATATTGCATCCTATATATATATATATATATATATATATATATATATATATATGGTTTTAGTATAAATTTAGAGTTTACTTACTTATTTTGTTGGGTTTCTATGTTGTAGACGTTTATTGTTCCATAGTTTATAATCTGTTGTTTGTCTTGTGGTTTTTCTGATCCATTTTCCGGGTATGGATGTTCTGTGTTATGGACTTTCATTTTTTTTTTCTTGGTCCGTTGTCTGTTGTGTTATTGATATTGTCTTCATGTATTGGATTTTTTGGTGTTTCTTGTGTTCCAGATATTATTTTTCCCCACATTTTAAATTCATCTATTGAAGGTTGATAATACGATCTTAATGAGTTTTCACTTTTATGTCCTGTCACAGTCATTATTTGTCTTGCTTCCATCCCCGATTGTGACAGTAATGTTACTGCTGTTGCTCTTAAGGAGTGGTTTGTGTATCTCTTTGATAGGTTTGCTTGTTTGCAGATTTGTGGTAACATGTTTGCAAGATAGTTTTTTCCCATTGGTTGTGTTGTGTACCATGTATCCATTTTGTCAAGTACATGTTGTGGATATTTTTTTGGGTGGAGGAACAGTCGTTTTGTATTAGGTGGTCTTTTTTGTAAGTATTTTTTGAAACTTTTTACAGGACATAAAGGGTCTGTGCGGTTTTCCAACATGAATCCTCTTAGCAAATGTTTTCTAACATCATAATGTTCTTTGTGGTTTTTTGTATGTTCGTTAAAATTTTTTGTTACATATTCTGTGCCATCTGTATATTTGTTTATTGTAAAACTGTCTTCTGTGAGGTATCGTACTCCTTCATTCCCACGTCGTGCAAAGTGTAACTGTATATCAAACCATACTTTTCTTACTAGTCCGTCTGCTGTGTTTGGGGAAAGTGTTTGGCTGTTTCTCAGTTGTGTTATTTCTTGCATTGTGAGTGGCTGGTGGTGTTCTGCTGTATCTTTTCCTTGTCTTCTGTAATTTTTAATTACTGACTTAAATACGTTATTTGCATTTGTTAGAGATATATCTGTTATGATGTTAATCTTTCTATTTAATGGTGGGTTGTTTATATATCTGTTTAGTCCTGCACGTAAGGATACAAATGCACTTATTACGTATTCTTCTCCTTTTGTGTTTCGTACTGTAGCATAGAATTCTCTAAGTATTGTGTTTAATTTTTCTGGTGTAATAGTGTGGAAGTCTATGTTGTAGTTTTTTTGTTTTTTCCAGTTTTGAAATATGTTTATAGCCCATTGTGTTTGTTTTCTTGTACTTAATTCTTCTTTTTCTAATTCTAGTGTTTCTATTTGTTTAAGAGTTTTTTCTGCATGTCTTTTACGTTTCTGAGTGGAATAGGCTTTTAATGTTTTTTTACCTTTCTGAAGAGTATGGCTTCTCACACTGTTATCTTCTATAAGGGCCGTGTTATGCTGTAGTAATTCCTGTTCTTGTGGTTGGAGAATTTCCTTGCTTGTTGATGATTTCATTGTGGTTTGTGGTATGTTCTTAAATATTTCTTCTATTTCAGAGTCACTTATTAGTTCAAAGTTTACTTCCATTTTTTTTATTATTTTCTATCTATGGTGTCTCTTGTTTGGGTGGTTTTTCCTGTCTGAGTTTGTAGTGTTTCTGTTTAACAGGGCTCGTGCAGGTTTTTGAAGGGATGTAATCAAAAGGGCTAGGTGGTGCTTGGTATAATATAGTTTAAGCAGTGTAGAACTTTATAATGTGTAGTTATGTTTTAGTACTTATAGGTATGTTAGAAATGTGGTGTAGTTTTAATTTGTATTAATTTTTTTAAAATATGTAGTTTTACTAATTGGTCAGTAGATGGTGGTGTTGTATGCGCTTTTAAAAGGTGTATGCTGATGTGGAAGTTAGGTATGGTGTGTGTTTTTGACTTTGCGAGGGATGTGTGCTGTGTTTACTTTTGGTGTGCACATTTTTGGAGTTGTTTGTGTATAGCTATTGTAGGGAATATAGGTGAGTGAATGGTTTTATTAGAATGATTGGTTTTGTGTTATAAGTGGTGGTTATGTAGTGTGTGTGGTGTATTTGCGACTGCATGACGTTTTATTTTTTTAGTGTTAGAGGTGAGGGACTGAGGACTGTAATAAGGGAATTGGTTAGTTTTGTGTGATTAGGTGTAATTGTTGGGTGTTTTTCGTGTTACATTTGGTTTTGTGTATTTGCTGTCGCCGCAGCATGATATTTTCGCGACCGGACTTCTTTCGTTATTTCTTGTACGATTTAGTATGTGCACGCTGATTAGATTAGCCAATCAGCGTGCACGTTTATCGGGTTTTGCGATCATGGCATGGTATAATATGTATTAATTCTGTTGCATCTCTATAAGGATTTTCACAGAATCTTGTAGTTCATTTGTTAATCCAATTTCTGTAAAAACACAGATGAATATATTAAATCAGGTTACAGAATAAGAGTTAGTTTCAGATAGCCACTGGAAAGCCACTGTCCTTGTTTAGCTAGCACTGTATAAGTATATGAAAATCCCTTTTAATGACTGAATATTCTGTATCAGGCATGGGAAACACAGTATTATACAATGCCTCCTCTAAAACGTGCACGCTGATTGGCCAGCCCAACCAGCGTGCCCATTGTAAATCCCTCAATATACTAACGGAAAAAGGTCCGGTCGCCCGGACTTTTTCCGTTAGTATAAAACACTGTCTCGCTATGTCAAGAGTTTAACATAGCGACACAGGTTTAAAAAAAGCAACGCAGATCTCTGTTGCTTTTTTTAAAGCTGTCTCGCTATGTTAAACTCCTTTAACATAGCGACATTAGTAAAGCAACGGAGATCTTGTGATCTCCGTTGCTTTTTTTTTAAACCTGTCTCACTATGTTAAATGAGTTTAACATAGCGAGACAGCTTTAAAATAAGCAACGGAGATCTCCGTTGCTTATTTTAAAGCTGTCTCGCCATGTTAAACCCATTTAACATAGCGAGAGTAAAGCAACGGAGATCTTGCGTTCTCCGTTGCTTTTGCCCACAGCTCTGATGTACTGCGTAGGCATGCGCAGTACATCAGAACTGCCGCGGAACACCAGACAGCTGCGGAAGGGCAGCAAAGAGGCATTATGCAATGCCATTATTTAAGAAAAAGTAATTATTTCTTTTCTTAAATAATGTCATTGTATAATAGCAATAACCCACTTCTGGGTGTGGGTAATGCTGGATTTACCCACGGTTGTCTTTGTTTGGTCCCGAGGGCGAACCACGCCAACCGTGGGTAAATCCAGCATTACCCACAACCAGGCGTGGGTTATTGCTATATTGGATCACTGATAAGTGTATAATATTTTATTACATGGATGGAGACAGCAAAGTTACCATTAAGGCATTAACAGCACTCATGCTAGAAAAAAATATTCAGCCATTAGTGTAGTTAGAACAGTTTCAGAAGACAAATTTATTTCCACAAATTAGCAGAGAAACTGGAAAGCTACTTAAAAAGAGTGGAGTGATTTGACCTAATCAAAAAAAATCTCTTCTAGATTAAGAGAACTTTTGTGCTATACAGAATAGCACATTTTAAAATGGATCAGTGGTATTTGGGTGTTCAAGTTTTGGGCAACCAGTTATTAAATCATTACAAATGAGAACCACAAATGAACTAGGGACATTTTGTCAACCAGCTACTAAATCATTACACATGAGAACATGAAACTGGAGATTTTGTACAGCATGCTTTTTTGCCACAAGGAAAATAAATAGATGAATGGGAAAATCACTCTTGTATCTTAACTAACTGCATTTGCAATATAAAAAAGTTAATAAAGCACTATAATCTGTTCTGCTTGACTTTTTCTGCAACTGGAGCTATATTGGCTTCCATTTTGATGTCCTCATTTCTCTCTTCTAAAGTGTGCGTTCTATTTCCCTTCTCAGGCACTTCGACTCCATTACCTCAAGCTTCCTCAGCTACTCTGATTTCACTGCTCAAGATTCTTTATCTTACCAAAGCATTAGTAACACCATTGGTTTGTACATCTTATTTTTCAAATTCCTTGATATATTTCTGTCACGCACTAACCCTGACATGTTTGCCACTTGGATACAGTAGCTCTGATTTTACCTCTGACCTACTCATTTAAACACCCCTTCTTCTCAATTAAACTTCCATTTTTTCATCTTTCTCAATTTTCTGCTACATTGGATTTTCCCCATTTGTTGTCATTATCAATTTCTTATACCATATACCTTCAACTTCAACCTTCCATTCCCCTGTCATTTGCTGATGTTCCTTTTCAGAGTTTGCTTGCAAAAGCCATATCATCTGCATATAGCATCTTTGACAATCTGTCCCCTCTGACCTGCTTGCTAATGTAGTTTATCACCAGAATGAACAGGAGTGGGTTCATAACTGAACACTGAAAACACCCGCTCCCACTCAGAACCTAAATGTGAGATCAAACACTGCTGTTTCTTGTGTCATCGGGTCCCTGTACATTGCCTGTGCTAAATCTAGCAATGTTTTTGGGACTTTGAACCATAATAGTGCTGTGCAAATCAGCTGTCTTGTGACCTTGTGATATGCTTTCAACAAATCTAGGAAAGACATTTTTAGCAAGCTTATTTTTTGCATCAACACTGCTTTATTAACATCTCATTTACTTCACATTTCCAGTGCAGTCCTCATGCATTGTGAGCCTTTACCCCCCCAGTGGCTGCCATGCTTTCTTTTCTTCATTTATAGATAATATCATACTCCAGTTACTTTTTAAATCATTTTTGGAATTTTCACATGGCATAACCCAATCCCAGAAGTTAGAATACTTCACCATTATCAGACATTTTTTGCTTTTGCAGTTCCAGTATCTTCCATCTGCCATTACTTCAGTACCCCTCCCATTAAAGACCTCACATTTTCAAGTTTTCTTTCTTGCTTCATACTACTTACTGCATCAGCCTTTCTCTTCATCTCTCTTAATGTTTAGTACCTTCTCATGCTATCTAATTTTCCTTAGTTTATGGTTTATCCCTTATCCCACCATTCTTCATGTCTCATTTATTATCTTTATTACTTCTATGTCAGGCTCCTGACTTATCTTTTACTTCCTAGTTATCCCCTTCTCGGCTGTCATTATTATTGAGACTATCAATGCCTTGACATGTGTTTCCACCTGCAATTTCTCTACCCAGTTCAGGTGGAAATTCACTTCAAGCTACTGCCTTTCTGAACATACTGTCCTTTGGATTACTTCTTGCAGTTCCCTCTAATATGTATCCAATTTATTACCAATCAAGAATATATGCCTACAGTCTTCCATTTGGTTCTAGTCACACCTCCATCATTTTTGATTAACTGCTAGGAGGATCTTGCACTGTCTGCTTGGGATATTGGGATATAGGTAGATGGACTGATGGACTTGCTTAACTGAATAAACTACTGTAAACATCAACAAGGGGTCTTTATTCCTCCCACAGAGAGAGTATTAGAGACAGAGAGAGACAGAGCCTCCTAGATCTGCTAACTAAAGTGTTTTATCTGGAATAATAATTTATACTCTGTTTCCAGATACCAAATATAGGTAAAAGAGTTGCAATGGATACAAAAGCTAAAATCAACAGTCTAACCTA